>NC_089874.1:147692500-147865000 GCF_040182565.1 Anser cygnoides | reverse complement strand
TATCTGTGATAACAAGGGAAAAAAAAAAAGTCAATGCAATTCTAGAAACATATCTTGTTGTCTTTCACATCTGTGTTAGTTCCAGCAACACAAGAAACATCTTTGGACTCTTCCTGGATAGATTGTCCTTGCCTCTAGCCTCTGTGCACCACACGTTTGCAGCTGAGCTCAGTCAGAAGCTTCCCATTTGTCTATGCTGTCCTTTTGTCCCACTTACTTGACTTTGTGCACTTATTTTCCTTGAAGGTCAGTGAACAATCTGGAGTGTATTTTTGTTCTTCACAGCAGTATCCCCCATTCAGAGCAGTATCAATATCTTATGTGTTCCCACCAAGCAGATCTCTGAATAATCTGAAATCTATTATTCTGAAGTGCAGGGCTGTGGTTTCACTATTTGTCTCAATCACTTAGTCACCAAGTTGTTAGTTATCTGGATGCAGGAGTAGACTGCATCCTCAGCAAGTTTGCTGATGATAATAAACTGGGAGGTGCTGTTGACTCTGGGCAACTGAGAAGCCTTGCAAAGGGATCTAGGTACATTGGAGCATTGGGAAATCATCAATGAGTTCAGCAAAGGTAAATGACAGGTTCTTCACCTAGGATGGAGTAATGCTAGATTTAGGGACAGACTGGGAGATGAGTGGCTAGAGAGCAACTCAGAAGAAAGTGATCTGGGGGTGCTGACCGACAGTAGGCTCAATAAGAGTCAGCAGTGTGCCCTGGCAGCCAAGAAGGCAAAATTTTGGGTTGCATTAAACACAGTATAGCCAGACAAACAAAGTAAGTGTTTATCCCACTGTTCCTGGGGGTGTTTAAGGAAAGGCTGAACTTGGTGCTGAGTGATATGGTTTAGTGGGTGACACTGGTGGTAGGGGGATGGTTGGACTAGATGATCTTGGAGGTCTTTTACAACCTTTATGATTCTACGATTCTGTGATTTTTAGCATTGGTGTAGCCTCACCTTGAACATTATGTGCAGTTCTGGTCTCCACAATATAAAAAGGATGTTAAGATACATGAATGTATCCACAGGAAGATAACAAAGCTAACAGACAGTCTGGAAGGCATACCCTATGGGGAGAGGC
Organism: Anser cygnoides; assembly: GCF_040182565.1. Classification (NCBI taxonomy): domain Eukaryota; kingdom Metazoa; phylum Chordata; class Aves; order Anseriformes; family Anatidae; genus Anser; species Anser cygnoides. The sequence continues at coordinate 147,863,915 of NC_089874.1, read as the reverse complement.
TGGAGACACTTGGGTTATCTTGGAGGAAAGGAGGCTAAGAGGTGACCTCATGGCTTTCTACAGCTTTCTGTGGAGAGGAAGTGGAGAGTGGGGTGCTGGTCTCTTACCGGCGGCATGTAACCAATGGTAGAACGTGAGGGAACGGCACAAAGCTGCTCCATGATAGGTTCAGACTGGACGTTAAGAAACATTTTTTTTAACAATGGGGGTGGTCAGACATTGCAATAGGCTTCCTAGGTTGATGACTCATGCCAGTCACTGTTCAAATAGCATTTTGACAATGCCCTCATTAATATGCTTTTACTTTTGATAAACCCTGAAGTGGTCAGGAAGTAGGACTAGATGATCTGTGATGGAAGGCCCCTTCCAACTGAACTATTCTATTTTAAGTCTGCTCTGGACCTTTACATCCTCAGCCAGCTCCTTCTTGTATATGAATAGTAAGTAAATCCCCTAGTTATCTCAACTGTTATCTGCAACAAAGAATTGCCTTCAGAACACTTGATTAATCTTGTGGATCGTTCATACTGAGTGTCGTTGTCTCTCCAGCAGATATTGGGAAGGTGGAAGCCCATCAGAGTTCTAGGTTGTCAGCATGAATACTATCCCAGCTGCAAAAGAAAGGCTTTACTTGTTTCCTTTTTCAGTGGTCTATAACATATATTTCCAGCAATTTATTTTCAAAAAGTCTGCCAAGAAGTTAACTTCAAAATGCAAACTGACTAAGAAATTATTTGACGTAAACTGATAACTAAGACCCTGCAGGTCTCTATTTTGATATGCCCATTGACAGTTACTAAAACAATTTAATTTATTTTCTTTCTTTGGAAGCTTTCTGTGTGTGTTTTTTTTTTTTTTTAAATATTATTATTATATTTATTTTTTTTAATTCTATTATGTAATGGAAGCTCTATGGAAAATGTCTGGATCTCATTCTGCCTTAAAATGTAGTGCTATATTCTTTATATGTAAGTATGTAGGGGCATAAATAAAATGGTTTCAGAAGTTCTGAAGAGTTTTGAATAATCTAAAATTTTTTTTTACCTCATTTCTGCCAAATATTCAGACAAAATACAGGTTTTCTAAGTCTCCAATTTTTCATTAAAGCAGAACTTTCACCCTTTCAGATCTCTAAAAGCCTATTTTTTTCTGAACACATTGTGTGGCATGATCTTCCTCAGTTGTATGAAATACCTTATATGAGGTATTGGATATCAGATTTTATTTCTGTTGATCTAAAAATACTTTTGATGTTCTTAAATTTTGGCATCTAAACATTTTCCTCTGTATGCCATTTCCAAATTTTTAGTCTTATTTATATTCATACAGCACAACAGGTAAAGAATTAAGATAGATTGAAATGAGTTAGTTTGGGCAACAAGAAGAAAACAGTATTTTAGAGCAGGGTTGTTGTGGTTTAACCCGGCTGGCAGCTAAACACCACACAGCCGTTCGCTCACCCTCCCCCCTCCCTCTCTGGGATGGAGGAGAGAAACGGGAAAGTGAAGCCGGTGAGTTGAGATAAAGACAGTTTATTACGACAGGAATATAATAATAACAATAATAATAATAATAGTGATAATGATAATAGTATTAATAATAATAATGTGTAAGAAAACAAGTGATGCACAATGCAATTGCTCACCACCCGCTGACCGATGCCCAGCCTATCCCAGAGCAGCCGGCCCCCCACCCCGGCGAGCCACCTCTATATATTGTTTAGCATGACGTCAGATGGTATGGAATACCCCTTTGGCCAGTTTGGGTCAGCTGTCCTGGGTCTGTCCCCTCCCAGCTCCTGCTGCACCCCCAGCCTGCTCGCTGGCAGGACAGAGGGAGAAGCCGAAAAGTCCTTGGCCTGGTGTAAACACTGCTCTGCAACAATTAAAACATCAGCATGTTATCAGCGCTCTTCTCATCCTAATCCAAAACATAGCACCCTACCAGCTACTATGAGGAAAAATTAACTCTGTCCTAACTGGAACCAGGACAAGGGTCTACAAGAGCAGAGTATGCATGATAAGTTTAATGAAAATAAAGACAATAACTGCATAGTCCAAATATTATCAACTTTTTATATCCCTGCCAAACTGTCACTGTATAAAGCTTTATATAAGGCTAGGTACTGCCCAACCCACAGGAAAACACACACACACATACAAAAAACACACCTTTTTTCCTCTTTACAGCATCTAAATCTCACATAGAACAATGGTGACATAATTTTTTGTTAAATGTGGTTTTAAAACAAGTACCATTCCAATAGACATGACCTATATGAGTACCCATTTTTAAACTGCACCTGTCCACATTTTTCAAGATTAGGACAAATAGATACTTGGCTGCTTTTCTGGCCGTTATAGGTTCAAAACATTGTTTAATAGTGTTTCTGGTAATTTTTATTATTATTATTATTATTTTTAGCCAAGGGTTCAATTTCTGTCTGTTAAATTAATGTAATACTGGCATGAACACAAATTATACAGTATTGTCCTATATACATATATGAAAAAGCTTCCAAATATGTCTGCTGCAAATTTTTAGAGAAATTAGGTGCACACATATTCAGATTCTCTGCATTTTGAACCTCACGTTTAATGAAATTTAGGGAGTTTGGATTAAATTGTCAAACCAGTTGCCATATTTACACCACTGATTTTGTCCTTCCTTATGTAAGCAATAATTTACCCATTTAAATTAAGTATTTATTGACTTCACCCAATTACGGAGAATCATGGTAAAAGTGCAGACATGTCTTCTTGTACAGCCAAATGTTTTGGGTTTGAGATTATCTATAATTCAGTTTTTATCTCTAACTTCAGTAATTAAAATGGAATGGGCTTTTTCTTTTTGTACAGTTAATAGGATTTGTAAACTATCTATACTTTTCAAAGCCAAAGTGCTTTTTCTTGGATGGATTCAGCTTTCATGTTTGACCACTTTGGTTTATAAGTTCATGATATCACGAAGAAGTTATCCAGTATGATTTTCATATGCACATACATTTCGCAAAGCTAAAAATAAATAACAAAGTTACTAAGTTATTGCTTATAACAAATCAATGTAAATAACTATTTAATATATGACATTATGAGTATTTTTCAAAAGGAAACTAACATTATTGAATGTCAGACTTCAACTATATGTGATTCATTTCTCAGATTTCCACAAAATTTTAAAAGGTCATTAAAACTTATTTTTTAAAGACATGGCTAACTTCGTACGAAAGCAATTTCAAGCAGGAGAGTAATCTGGCTTGAAATAACAACAATATTTTCTACATAATTATGCCCACAGTATATATCACGATGTCTAGGAGATTCAGTAAAATGAGTTCCTACTGTCTTCATAGAGTCTTGTAACCATCCAGCCATACTATTATTATTATATTTTAATCTAAGTTGTTGTGTTAACCTAAGTGACCCTGGAAAGTAATGAAATGAAACATTCAATGGTTCTTTTAGTACTGGTATTTGCAGAAAATTTTAATGTCTTGACAGCAAAGAATCTTTTTACATTCAGACTCAAAAGATAACATATATCTTTAGGTCATGAGGTGTTCTTATCATAGAATCTGTGCATTTGTATAGCAGACTGTTTCATACCCAGGCCAGAAAACTGCTGCTGCTTCATGAAAGTGTACGCATTAAGCCCAAAATATAACACCCAAGAGATATTGGCCAGAGATGAAAAACGAAACAAACAAAAAACCAAAAAGGTCACTTTTTAAAATTTGAACTTTCTTCAGAAAAAAAATGGATGACACAATTGAAGAAGTCCTGTTTTTGACTTCTGTGGGCTTAGTAGCTAAATAAATGGAGTTTTCTCATAGTAAAGTCTTAGTTTGTCCTTTGCGCTGGATTCCGTATTTTGAAGTACTGAACCTGTATTGACATCATTACTGATTTTGTATCCAAAAAATCAAAGCCTATTGGTTTGTTTTGTTTTAGTTTGGTTTGGTTTGTGGTGCTTTTTTTTTTTTTTAATTTTATTTTTTTTTTCCGCTATTATTCCCAGAGCAGCTTGAGTGGATTTTTTTTTTTTTTTTTTTTTTTTTTGCCATGTCCCCATCTGTAGTCAGTGAGACAAAGGCTCAGCTACTGTAGCAGTGATTCCATGCTTCTAGGTTTTGCAGAGCATGTCCCAGTATTGTACGGCACAAGTTTTCTAGAGATGGTGGAGACAAGCATGAGAAAACAACATAAAAGAAAGGGGGGGAGGGGAATACAAATAAACTCTGCTTCAGGCCTGTGGTTGAGCTGTAGTAAGAAGAAAATAGAGATATGGGAGCAGGGCCAGATCAAAGTTCAAGTGGAAATACAAAACTATTTTTATAACTGTTGAGTTTTACCTGGTTGTGCCGTTGTCAATGGGAAAAGTTTTTGAGGGTAGAGGAAAACTTGTTGATAGGAATCTTTTGTAAAAACCTCTCCTACTGAGCCCTTTCCCATGTAAAAGAATGGAAAAAAAATGAGTCCACTGAAATTCTTCACATTTTAAAATATTGCAATTTTTAGCGTTGTTACAGATTATGCCTTAGAATTTGAAATTCAAAAGCATTTAATTTTTTTTTAATTGTTCATTTACTTTACAATATGCACAAAGATATACTTAACAGAAAAAAACTTTGACAACCCAACACTTTTTTTATAGTTTTAGCTTGAAAGAATTGGCATTTCCTGATTTTTCCCTAGCAAATAAAGTTTTGTTATTTTGTTGAAAATCATCTCTTCTAGTTCTGTTATTTTTTTTTCCATTACTCCATCCCAAGAGCTAAGAGGATAATTAATGTCTGAAAAATCCTAATTGTAATGTGACAACTGCCACAATTACTCTCAAAGCATAGAGTGGGAGAGAGAACATTCTACTGGGCTTTCCAGATGGATTTCTGTTCCATCCGATGGCCAGTTGTCACCATAATTCACACAGAAAAGTTTTTAGTGTCAGGGAAGTGGTGCAACCTCTGAATCTCACTAGGTCCTAAAATGGGGTATAGATTAATGCATCCTAAATTAGCCATCCTAAATTCAGGAAGAATCAACTTCTAGAATTTTCTATCTTCCTCTGCATTGATTGTACAGGTATAAGTAGAAAGTCAAGATAAAAGCAATAGGCTGACTAAAACATTTACAGGAACATTGTCTGTTTATGCTCATTATCCATTTTTAACCCTTTTAATAATAAAAATATTTTAAAAATCATTACTACAATAGAATGTCAAATCCAAAATATTTTCAATTAAAAATGTCAAAATAAGTTGACTTTTATGATCTCTGTTTATGTTGGCCTCATCTAACTGGCAAATTTGATCTGAGTTCCAGAAGATTAAGAATCACAGAGGAACATCTATTTCACAGTAGAAACTGGAAATTTCTTGCAAATTGTTCTCACTCTAAGGAGTTGTTGACCAGTCCTCAGAAAATATGCCTGTATGAAGACATGCTGGCTGAGTCATTTCTGATAGTGAGTCACAAGTCCTCCTCATTGAATGAAAAAAGGTAAAGTTACCTTAAATTTTGTTATAATAAATATGCAATATTTTTTCACTGTTTTCTTGTAAGTTTTGTACACATTTGCCATTAGGTTTTTAGATCAGTCTAGTAAAATATGATGAGATTTCTAAAACAAAGCAAAACAAAACAAAACACAAACCAAAACAACAACAACCAGTAAATAGAAACCTGAGAAATATTATCCGTGCCAAAAAGGGTAACAGTTCAATAAGGGAAGCCATAATTGCCTATGAGTTAAAGCCAATGGTGAAACATTTTCAATGACATTAAAAACCATCTTGTTTTGTTTGAGATAAGCAAAGAAGTGAGAATTGTATTTACTTTGTTGAAGTAAATACCCTTCCCTTCCCTTCCCTTCCCTTCCCTTCCCTTCCCTTCCCTTCCCTTCCCTTCCCTTCCCTTCCCTTCCCTTCCCTTCCCTTCCCTTCCCTTCCCTTCCCTTCCCTTCCCTTCCCTTCCCTTCCCTTCCCTTCCCTTCCCTTCCCTTCCCTTCCCTTCCCTTCCCTTCCCTTCCCTTCCCTTCCCTTCCCTTCCCTTCCCTTCCCTTCCCTTCCCTTCCCTTCCCTTCCCTTCCCTTCCCTTCCCTTCCCTTCCCTTCCCTTCCCTTCCCTTCCCTTCCCTTCCCTTCCCTTCCCTTCCCTTCCCTCCCTCTCCCACCTTCCCCTTCCCCTTCCCCCTTCCCCTTCCCCTTCCCCTTCCCCTTCCCCTTCCCCTTCCCCTTCCCCTTCCCCTTCCCCTTCCCCTTCCCCCTTCCCCCTTCCCCTTCCCCCTCCCCCTTCCCCTTCCCCCTTCCCCTTCTCCCTCCCCCTCCCCCTCCCCCTCCCCATTCCCCTCCCCCTTCCCCTCCCCCTCCCCCTCCCCTCCTCCCCCTCCCCCTCCCCCTCCCCCTCCCTCTCCCCCTCCCCCTCCCCTTCCCCTTCCCCTTCTCCTTCCCCTTCCCCTTCCCCTTCCCCTTCCCCTTCCCCTTCCCCTTCCCCTTCCCCTTCCCCTTCCCCTTCCCCTTCCCCTTCCCCTTCCCCTTCCCCTTCCCCTTCCCCTTTCCCCTTCCCCTTCCCCTTCCCCTTCCCCTTCCCCTTCCCCTTCCCCTTCCCCTTCCCCATTTATTTTCTTTTATTTCTTTTCAGAGGCTACTAATAACTTTTACTCTGAGCACCAAAAAAGTATTAGCATTTGAGCCTATAAGAAGAATACCTTTGATTCCCACCTAGAAGTTCTGTCCTGGCCTTGACTGTATTGATTTCTTTTTTACTGTTTTTTTTTTTTTTTTCTCTCCTGGGATTTAAATTTTGGTAATATCGACTTGCTGGAGCAGATACGTCTTTTTCTTTGAAACTCTGTTCTAAAAATGGCAGTGTATTTGCAGTGGTGACTTTCATCTGGGAGAATGAGCTGGTGAAATGGTTAAGGAGAAAAATTTTTTTTTTTTTGAGAATTTTATTACAAGTAAAAGGCTCGTCTGGACATTCAGGAAACAGCTGAAAACAATGTTACCTAAAGAATATGGCGGTTCAGTGAGGAAAAAACTCCCCTTTTTATTTTTGCCTTATTGCAAAAAATGATATGTATGCAACTTAAGCGGAAGGTTGAAAATATCATTCACTGTAGGTGTAGAAACAGACTCTCATGTCTCTTTGAAGATGTACAAGGGGATGGTAAGAGAATCTCCTACCTTGACTCAGATTCTTTTGTTTTTCTGCTCCATAGTAGCATTTCATTCATTTAAAGACATTCAGTGCAAAATGTGTTCACATTCCTTTAATGTGAAGGCCCAATCCGTACTGAAAGGATGACAAGAAATGGCAGAAATATGGCATTCTACTACATTTCTGTAACAAGGTCCAATAAAATCTCTGCTTAAACAAGCTGTTTTGTTTATATTGATTTTAATTTGGAAGTAATTTCAGGCACTAATTGCAGTGCCTTACACAAAAGGACAATTGAATGACACTGTCTTAAACTGGAAAAATTACAATGAAATGAAACAAGGAATCTAATTCAAATTTCATCAGTGTCAGTTAAGACTGCCTGGTAATTAAGATGCTTCTTTAGATGTAGGACAGTAATGTAGAAGAGTTAGTTTCTTTGGATCTGAGAACTGAAGACAAAGCATAAGCACCAAGATATTGGATACCTCACTGAAGGTGTATCCACTCATTTTTTAATAAGACATTTTGTAAAGTTGTTTTTATTCCATGTATATTAAGTTTACAGCAATTACTAAACACAATATATCTTGAAATTTCAACTGCTTTGTATGAAGCAACATTTTTTTACACTGAGACCTACTAGCTTTTGCTGAAATTTAGTTAAATTTAGCCCCGTTCACAAAACTATGAAAAAGAACTGCATCCTTATGCATTCAATATTTGATTTTATTTCTTCATTCTCTTCCCATGTCAAGCAGACACACAGCTGACATGGTGGGAGGTCTCAGTGTATCCTTAAAAATAAAAATAAAATCTCTTTTCTTTTTTTCACCAAGTAGCAATATGAAGGGTTCAGAAAATTAATACTAGTTCTCAGCAGCTCTGGAATTCCTTCATTACTATCTTAGGCAATGGCTGAAAAATGTTATTAGGCTTCACGTCTTTAATGGAGTATTGTCTTGAATATGAGATAAATATCCTTAGATAACACAGACAACATCAAGCCAGCCTCAAAGACATCTGTGGGTATAGATGTTAGTGTTTATATTTTAATCAAGTATTAGAAAAATCTGTTTACTGTGTTTTGGTTGTCACTGTGCTATTTTTACTAAAGCTGGCCCATTTCAGATGCAAATGAAGATGGTTTAAAGTATGAATGTTATAATTTATTTATTTATTTATTTATTTATTTATTTCTGATTCAGTGTAAGATTGTGATTAAATACAGATATTTTCAGTTATGTCAGATTTGTTCTCTGGTTCTGATTCTACAGGGAGATAGTAAGTCCAATGAGACACTATGGAGCAGAGTGCAAACATTTGAAAGCTGATTTATTTTTGTAAAACCATTTTGTTCACATCCTTTTATCTGTCTATCTATCTATCTATCTATCTATCTATCTATTTAAATCACTGCAATTTTGATCTAGGTACATTTCTGCAAAAGATATGTTTAACAGTTCTTTAAAGGGTGGTGGTGGTGGTAGTGGTGGAAGAGTAATCACTGGAAGTTATATTGGGAGCAATTTTCAGTGAACCTGACCTTTTACCCTAAGGAATTTTAAAGAAAATTGTCTTCCTAGGGTTATATCCAATATCATTAATTTAGTATAAGGTGGGAAAAAGAATATCTTCATTCATTTCCCTGGTAACTGTTATTTCCTTCATTCTGGCTTTGCACAAAAAAATTATAATCAATTGGCACCATCAATTTGCCTAAAATGTTAAGTTATGACTATTGCCTTTCTACTAATACATCATTCAGATAGCTGTGACAAAATACTTTTCTTTTTTTTTTTTCTTCATGTAGGATAATTAACCTCACTTCAGCTTCCGGAGTTATACCTGAACATACCTCCAATCTCCAGTTTATGGCACTGATTCAGCAAAACAAACACAGGGTTTAATGCCCATGGAATCAATAAAATATTACTATGTGCTTTCAGTTATGCCTGTGCTTCAAGGTTCTGCTGGATCAGCTACATAGATGTAATTCTTCATGAGCATCTGCTTTCTCTGCAATATATGAATGAAGGTTGTCTGCCAAATGCAACAACAGATGTGTAAACAACAAACAACACTTGAACATATAAGCTATTTTATTTTTACCTTTTGCAATGTTTTTGGGCAGCCCCAATTTCTTTTCTCTCATAATAACCACTACAATATCTGTGCTAACTTCTGGTAAACTTTTTGGAGATTAGACAACAGACATATTAATGCTCTGGGGGATAAGGGAGGAAGCGATAGATTATTTATTATTATTATTATTAATTATTATTATGGTTATTGTTATTATTATTATTAATTTCTTTAAGTGTAGTTGAGTTTTTTTTGCTTTGTCCTCAGCTTGTAAGCAGGATTCATCCAGTTTTGGAAGGCTGTTTTTTTTTAGTATCTGTGGAATTAAAAGTTTCCTGAGATATTCCCAGTGAATTACATCTCAGACTGTTTTCTTCTTACATATATAGAATTTCCATGCTGCTAAGTATATTGAAATAAGGGCATCGTCAGCTTCTATACATATTTATTTTTGGTATATAACATCATTATTATTATACCATAATTTTAATGACTTTGAAAATGGTTTTTTAATCCCCACTTTGGGTATCATAGTTCCTGGAAGTGCACATGGAGCAAGTAGGCCATAGCACTGAAAGAAATCTCATACATAATCTCAGTTTCACTCCAGAAAGTGGATTTTTTGAGGTGCAAGGTTCTTGGTGACCCTGGGATCTCCTGGCCTTTTAGATGAGTTGGGACCACTTTGAGATCCCAGCAGAGTGGTCAGAGGGTCAAGGATGCTGGAAGCTCAGGAGAAACATCTTAGGTCCAGCATCAGAAACTAGATAGCAATGCATGGTACAGAAAAAGTAAGCTTTGTGGGAAGCAGGACAGAGTCCTGCTCCATAAACACACAGAGGTATACCTTATAGGTTAGTGCATGTAATGCCACAGCAGACACACATGTAACCCCAGTGGCCTTAACTGTCCGTGGGAGAGGTGGAATTGGGAGACTGTTAAGGAGAAGAGAATTTCATTCATTTACATATGAATTATGAGTCCTTCCTGTTTTAGACACTATTTATCTACTCTTGAAGAAGTCTAGCAATGTACAGGATAGACACTATCCATACTGAGCAGGAAAGCTTTGTTGCAGAGCAAGCAGTGAGAAACCACAGCATGTGAGCAACCACGTGGGCAGTACCAGCCTCTAGACCCCAACTTCACTGATCTTTAGATGCATTAGACACCACTACAACCTCACACCAAACAACAGGCCTGAGAGCTTTGTTGTCCCACAGGTATGCTTCACCTTAAACCTGGGAAAGGAAAAGTAAAGCTTGGCTAACTCTGAGCTGTCAGCTCCTGTATGTATGCTATGACATGGACAAGGAATCTGAGTGAGTGCACCCCTGTTTTTTAGATTCCTTTCTGCTTTGTAGTATGATCATCAAGTTGCATGAACTGTCACATGCAGTGACAGTTATTGGGCAGAATAAGAAACCTTTTCAAAGGCCAGCAGTAAGTGCAAAGATACTAGAACCTGGCTCAGTAAAAAGCAGGGAAGTCTACATCTCATATTAATGTCCTCAAGTACCTGCTAACATAGGAGGAAAGGGGTTTATTAATGGAAAATTATGAGTTTGGTAGGGATTTGTGGGTTGGCTGCCTTATAATAGGATCCTGCTAGGCCTTAGACTTCCCCTGATTCATTTACAGAGGTAGTATAAGCCAGATAATACTTCACACTGGAAAAGGCAATAGGTTGCTCCTTAATGGTGTTTGCCTTTCAGATTCCAGTAGCAATTCTGACCGATTGAGTCTTCCAGAATTTTTCAAAGCACTCCCAGAATCTGCTGTATAATGTGTCCTTCCAAACTCTAGCCTAAAATGCATCAACACTGAAGCAGTGTCCATATGGTAGAGTTCCTTCAAACATCAAAACTTGAGAAATATCATCTACTTGTTTTCCATCAATGTCCCAAGGGAAAAAAAATAAAAAAAATAGATTTAAAAAATGTATTTTTAATAAATAAATTAACAATGTTATGAATGTGCGTCCCCAACACTTCAACTGCAGCTTGTAAGATGTTTGTGATTGCCAAAAATATCAGATAGATTTTCTGCTTTCTACTCAATGGAAATACAGCTCCTACCAAACAGCAACAACAACAGAACAAAAACAGGAACAATTCACTAGGATCTAAAATGAGGTAAAAATTTGATAATCTAAATTGTGAATGGGAAAAGAAAAGAAAAGAAAAGAAAAGAAAAGAAAAGAAAAGAAAAGAAAAGAAAAGAAAAGAAAAGAAAAGAAAAGAAAAGAAAAGAAAAGAAAAGAAAAGAAAAGAAAAGAAAAGAAAAGAAAAGAAAAGAAAAGAAAAGAAAAGAAAAGAAAAGAAAAGAAAAGAAAAGAAAAGAAAAGAAAAGAAGAAGAAAAAAAAGAAAAGAAAAGAAAAAAAAGAAGTGGTGATGCAGCTGCAAATTTTTTGGGATCTGTTTTCATGCTCTAAGGTTTTATGAGGATCAAAAGCCTTGTAAGTGTAAAGGTATCATTAAGTATCAAATGCTGTAGTAGTTACTAGAGCAACTAAACCTGCAAATTCACCAAAACTGGAAATGTTTCTTAGTTTAATTAAATATGATGTCTGTTGAGGAAGAATCTATGTTTATTTTAGTTCATTCACTGTGATGAGACCATTATCCCAGACGGAACCATTGAGAAATTCTATAGTAAAATGTTAGAATGGGTTATCATTCACACATTTTTTGTTTAAATTTATGTTTTAGATATTTATTTGTAAATTTTTTCTGTATTTAGGTAATTTAATTTTAATAGAAAATTTATTCCTAATCTGTTTTGGATATATCATAACAGAAGTTTTACCTTGGGAAGAAAACATTTTAGTTTTTCATGTCAAAAGAACTTTTCTTTTTGGAATATAAACTTGTAGGCTTTCAATTTTTTTTTTTAATTCTTCCAAGAAGCATGTCTAGCAAACATATACCAAATGTTTTTGAAAAAGTAATCATACCAAAAAATCAAGTCTTTTACTTTCAAATGTGATTTAAAATGGGAAAAGTTTCTGTTGGTCTGAACCATTTGATATTTTGCATAAAAGGCTATAATACGAAGCAGTAGGTAGGAAACAACAGATAGCTGCTGGCATGTGGTATTGACAGCCTGTTCATTCTTTATAAATAATTTCACATGGCATTGGCTGTATGTGGATACTACTCACATTTGCTGCTTGCAGCTTCTTCATCATTATGGCATTACATTTTCTTCAGTAGCTATATTTATCAATCTATGTATCTATTTATTTATTTACTTTTGTGTCTATCACTAACGGATTGCTTGGTTTTAGATCATTTGATATACAAAAGTTGTTATATTGGAACCTTCAATTTTATTGAGATTTAGAATAATTGTCGAGTTATTACTGGTGAGATTTCTGAAGTCTTTTAAAATTTTGTTTCTGATAGTGACAGTTTGTTTTCAAGGTTCTCCTATGTTTACACAGAGTAAAGCTAAACAGCATCACATGGGGGATTCTTGATCCTGATATATTCCACTCAGAAATCAAGAAAAGTTTTGCTACTGAATTCAGTGGGGACTCAAACTCCCTCTCTTTGCTGAAGGGCAAGTTGTATTTTTAATCATTTATGGAACCAGTCTTTGAAAAATCTTTCATTAGGCATTTCCTCTGCCCTACAATTCACTTAGGAACCTGGAACCTGGTTTATAACATACTCAGTAATACTTTAAAGCACTGAAAAATCAATAAAGGTGATTTAGTAGTTAGCTGGTATAAGTTAAGTGTAATTTTGTTTGATAAATCCTTGTCATGCATGTATATATAAAACAAATCCTTTTCCAGATGCTAAATTATAACAAAGAGAACAGCTGGGACTGATTTCTGATTTTGCAAGAGCTGAGGAAAAGAGATTTGCATGAGAAAGGAGACTTCAAGAGACAGCAGAGTGAGTCAGAATAGCTTCCTAAAGTAAAAACTTAATTACAATTTTGTTCAGGGATGAAAATGTATAGGGTTATGGTGGCTGACATCAGTTCCCTTGTGAAACAAAAGGTACACAGATAACCCATGTTTCTCTTACCAAAGCCAACGCAGGTATACTAAAATTCCCACAGGTCTCCAGCTATGCAAAATGTAAGACCGTTGAAACAAAATAGACTTCTTTGAGTCCTTGAAAGTCTCATGGGTATAAGTCAATGGCTTTAAACAGTGGTGTGCAAGGAAGTGGTAATGGAAATGCTTAACCTCTAAATATGCTAGCTAAGGAAGTTAGAGCATTCTTTGTAACACAATGGAGAGTAGTGTCCCACTTCAATCAGTTGAAACAATTGCACATTATAGGGCAATAAATTCATTTTAAATAGTACTTTTTTCATCCCAGCACACTTTGTGTAGCTGTTTCACTACCATGTTCCTGTTTGCCTTTCATTTTGCTAGTTTAAACAAGTCAAGCTCTCTAATTTTCACTCAAATGATAGGCTCTCCACTTCCTTCTTAACCTTTTCTTTACCTATGCTCATTCAAAATATTATTTCTTCAGCACATGATTAGAATTGCCAACTGTTCTCCAGGCAGAAACTCGTCACTATATGTCTGCTCCTAATACCTTGATGATATAATCCAAGTATACCTTTGCCTGCTTACCTCTCAACTCTGAAGGGAATGTGGGTACCCAATAGCAAATGGAAGTGTCATACACTCTGCTTCTGAAGGCAACAGAACTGTCAAATTATTCATCAGGATGTGAGTATAAATATATATTTTGTTGTTGAAATGAATATCATGACAGACATCATGCCTGCAGTGAATTACACATCATTTAACTATTCAACTCAACAGCATGCACACGTTTATTTTGAGCTGTATGAGACAGTTGTGTGATACTCAGTTGCTAGGTGTCTCCATTTAATTTACTTGTCTGATTCAGTCATTCTTAACCAGAAGGCAAAGTGTTGCTGTTTTTGATATTCCTCATCACCACAGCATTACAGGACCCAGGACAAAGTCAGGAGGTATCCACATTTCCTGCATAAATACATTTATAATCAGGTCTCTGAGAATTTGTATCAGTCACTGAGCTGTAGGATATTGTTAAAGGATGAGGCTATAAAGCCCATGGACAATCATAACAGGAAACAATGTGAAAGAACTTCTGCTTGCAATCATGCAGCAGGAATAAGTTGTGGACACTATGTACAATATGAGACTGATAGAACAGTGAAAAAAAAAAGAAAATGCCAGGATATGCTTACCGGTTGGCTCTGCCGTAAAGACTAGAAGCTATATGTCTTTGTGAGTGCGGAAGAAAAATAAAGTCAGTGTATTCCGATCACTTTCTGTATTATGTGAAAAACCAAAGACACTGTGAACCTTGACATAAAGTATTTTGACCTATTGACGTCTATAAGCATAGAATGATAGAATCATAGAATGGTTTGGATTGGAAGAGACCTTAAAGATCATCTAATTCTAACCCCCTGCAACGGTCAGGGATGCCACCCACTAGATTATGTTGGCCGAGACCCCACTCAACCTGACCCTTACAGGGATAGGGCATCCACAAGTTCTCTTGGCAACCTGTTCCAGTGCCTCACCACACTCAGAGTGAAGAATTTCCTCCAAATGTCTAATCTAATCTCCTTTTTTTTTTTAAGTTTAAAACCACTACTCCTTGGTTTATCACTACATTCCCTGAGAAAGACTTCCTCCTCACTTTTATTGTGGGCTCCCTTTAGGTATTGGAAGTTTGTTATAAGGCCTCCCCTGAGCCTTCTCTTCTCCAGACTGAAAAACTCCAACCCTCTCAGCCTGTCGTCATAGGAGAGATACTTCAGCCCCTTGATCATCTTTGTGGCACTCCTCTGGACTCATTCTAATACTTCCATGTCTGTCTTGCACTTGGGGCCCCAGAGCTCAACACAGTACTCCAGGTAGGGTCTCAGGAGAGCAAAGTAGAGGGGGAGAATCACCTCCCTCGACCTGCTGGCCATGCTTCTCTTGATGCAGTCCAGGATACAGTTGGCTTTCTGGGTCACAAACTCACATTGCTGTCTCTCGTTCTTGAGCTCATTGTCGAGCTTCTCATCAACCAACACCCCCAGGTCCTTCCCCTCAGGGCTGCTTTCAGTCCTCCATCCAACCTGTATTTGTGTTTGGGACTGCCCCAGACCAGTTGCAGGATCAGCACCAGTTTATAGTTAATTTGGAGTAAAGGAAAGTCTGACACTAGATGAAGTCTAATGTACTTAGTTACTTAGATAGGCAAAATAAAAGCTACTCATCTCTGTAGAACTGGAAACACCAAACATGACTCAGTACTCAATCCAAAGAATGTTATTATGTCGAAGAAGAAAGGAACATTGTAGTTGAATTTCTAATCAGGGTACATGATAACTCAGCCTTTACTTTCTATGTTGGTAATCTAAGATGATCTTTCTCAGCACAATGTCATTTGCTTGAATGGTTTATTCTTTTCCACTTTGTATATTAATCACACACATTTCTTATGACAGATCTGTCTCTTAGCACAGATAAATGATCAGGGACCTTCCGCTCTGGCTATTGTGCTTTTCACTGGCAAATAATTATTTCAATTCACTAGTACAAAAGAAATAGTTCTTTAAAACGATGATGCATTATATGCTCACAGCATGATCATTAGAACTAGAACATCCGGCATGTACTGTGCCATGTGTTATAAACAGAGCTATATTAAAATGAAAATTTCCCCCCTTTCTCATTAATTTGAATTGCTATTGAAAATGTCTGTTCTGCTGAAAAGCTGTCTGTATTTTCAACTTCCTCTTTGTAAGCTGTGGGACTTGTTTCAGTTCCACCTAATTTCAGGCATTGTTTAAATTAAGAACACTGATACACAAGACTGCCTTTTCTGTCAGAGGAAGATACAGTTGCCTCCAAAAGGTAGTTCAACCCTCTTAAGAACTGAATTAGCTTCTGGAGGTTTAGATAGCCCAGGACAAAAATGATTCTAACTTAGAATGCTTCATTAGATGCCTCAAATTAAATAGATTGGGTAGAGGCTATAGTGTGCAAACATGGCATAGACTTCTATGAAATGGATGATGAAAACAAAACTTGGAAAAGGAAAAGAAAAAAAAAGCATGTGTATAGAGTTATGTGTAGGGGGAGAAATCAAGCAAATTAAAAAGAGAATTACACAAGTGTAAAGACATTCAGACTTGAACATGAACCATAGTACCTGGAAAAGGGTCTGTGTGTTTTTGCACTTGCAAGAACAAGACCTGTTGCACCCAGCAATGTATGTGTACATTTACATCTGTGCACTTTCTTAAACAATAAACTTTCAAGCCAAGACAAAGGTTGTCTTAGTGGAGAAAAATATGACGTATGTCTCAAAAAGTGTTTGGAGGAAAGAGAACAAATTCAGAAGGGAAATGAAACAAGCTAACAGGAGGACTGTCTGCTTGGCCAACACCACAGTGCACATCTAAAGACGTGCAAGATGAAAGGTCTAAAACAAAAATTGTTTTAATGGGAAAGAATCACAGAATCACAAAATCACAGAATCATCTAGGTTGGAAGAGACCTCCAAGATCACCTAATCAAACCTCTGACCTAACACTAACAAGTCCTCCAATGAACCATATCACTAAGGGCTACATCTAAACGTCTTTTAAAGACCTCCAGGGATGGTGACTCAACCACTTCTCTGGGCAGCCCTTTCAGTAAAGAAGTTCTTCCTAATATCCAACCTAAACCTCCCCTGGCACAACTTTAGCCCATTCCCTCTCACCCTGTCACCAGGCACGTGGGAGAATAGACCAATCCCCACCTCGCTACAGCCTCCTTTAAGGTACCTGTAGAGAGCGATGAGGTCGCCCCTGAGCCTCCTCTTCTCCAGGCTGAACAATCCCAGCTCCCTCAGCCACTCCTTGTAAGACTTGTTATCCAGACCCCTCACCAGCTTCGTTGCCCTTCTCTGGACTCGCTCGAGCACCTCGATGTCCTTCTTGTAGTGAGGGGCCCAAAACTGAACACAGTACTTGAGGTGCAGCCTCACCAGAGCTGAGTACAAGGGGACAAATACTTCCCTAGTTTCTGCTGGCCACATTGTTTCTTACACAAGCCAGGATGCTGTTGGCCTTCTTGGCCACCTGAGCACACTATTGGCTCATATTCAGCCAACTATCAACCAATACTCCCAGGTCCTTCTCTGACAGGCAGCTTTCCAACCACTCATATCCCAGCCTGTAGCTCTGCTTGGGGTTGTTGCGCCCCAGGTGCAGGACCCGGCACTTGGCCTTGTTGAACCTCATACAGTTGGCCTCAGCCCATCGGTCCAGCCTATCCAGATCCTTCTGCAGACCCTTCCTACCCTCGAGCAGATCAACATATACACCTAAATGACTTTAGTCACTAAGGAAAAGAGAAATTTATATAGGTTGGAATCAAATTGCTAACATGAGGAGTTACAAGATCATCATCTATAAAGGTAAGTGTCTCCTTTTTTGAAATGTGAAAAACATATAGAGTATTCAACGTAATACAAGTAGAGAAGTTTTTTCCCTTACCTGACAGTGCTCTGAAATTCCTAGTATAAAATTTGAGTGAGATTCCACATTGAGCATAATTATAATAAATGAATATAATTTGCTCATAATTACATAAAATATGTAGAACAATTCTATGTAAAGCATCATCAGCAACAACAACAACAACAAAACCCCAAACAAATCCAAGATACAGAACTCTCAGTCTATTTCGATACAGTAAAAGACTACTCAGAAGACACACCTTTACTCTTGTAAAACTGATAGTGCCAACATATGGCTGTGAAAGAGGATAAAGACGTAGCACTACATTTGACATCATGTGGGTTCACATCTCACAGGCTTCAAGAAATTAGAATACAATTAGAAAACTATGACCTAATTGCTATCTCAGAAATGTAGTAGAATAAATCACACAACTGGAACACTGTAATTGAGGGCTACAATCTTTTCAGAACAGATAGGGCAGGAGGGGCTGGGGTGTTGTCCTTTATGTTAAGAAATGAATAGATTGTGAAGAGTTGCCTCTGAGAAACAGCCACGGACATGGTGACAGGTTGTAGGTAAAAGTTAGGGACTGGACCAATAAAGGACACCATGTGTTTGGGTTCTAAGACAGGCTCCCTGATCAAGGCCTGTTGATAGGGCCTTCTTGCTTCAACTACAAGCAGCATCATGCTCACAGGCACTCATAATGATTGGGGATTTCAACCAATCAGATGTCTACTGGGAAAGCTACACAGCAGGCTGTAAGCAATCTAGGAGACTCCTGGCGTGTATCAAGGAAAACTTCCTGGTCCTAGACAGAAACAGTTGGTGTTGTGCAGCCTGGAGAAGAGAAGACTCTGGGTACACCTCATTGCAGCCTTTCATTACTTAAAGGTGGCTTATAAAAAAAGATGGAGGATAACTTTTTACATTGGCCAATAAAGAAGAGAGTGATAGGACAAGGGGGAGCTGTTTTATGTTAAAAGAGGGGAGATTTAGATTAGATGTCAGGAGGAAATTCTTCACTAAGAGTGTAGCAAGGTACTGGAACAGATTACCTAGAGAAGTTGTAGGTGCCCCATTCCTGGAAGTGTTCAAGGCCAAGTTGGTTGGGCCCCCGGGCAACCTGATCTAGTGGGTCGCATCACTACCCATGGCAGGAGGGGTGGAATTAGATGATTTTTATTGTCCCTTCCAACTCAAACCATTCTATGATTCTATGAAGAAATCAGAAGAGTTTTCTGTGAACGTGAGTTATGTCAACTTTCATTTACATCAGAAAAATTTAAAATATAACCCCAAATACAAGTACTAGCTAAGTCCTCACAGGGATTTTGTAGAAGGATTCTGTAAAAGGCTTCTCTGGGGACTGTTTTTTTCCCAAATCTTCACTCTTTCAGACCTCCGTGAAACAACTTTGTCCTGTTGTGGAGAAGATACTTGTCTAACAAGGCCTGTGCTTCAATACAGCATTACAGTTTGTACGTGACTATGACTCACCGGACTGCCTCTTTACATCTATATCCTTTCAAGAAGGAATCTAGTGTTATTGCATAATGATTCCACTGATAGCCAAACGACTTAATTTAAAAGCCTCAGTAGGCTTAGTAGTCTTCTCTGTTTCTTCCATTCTTACTTTCACTTCATATTCTTTTCCCACAGTCAGCACATTTTGGCCTAGAATCTCTTTTTTTTTTCTTTATTTTTTTCCCCCAAGTCTTCTCTTTTTCTCCCTCATTTGCTACTTTAAAACAATCTATCAACACTTTTATCATTCCTCTGTGAACTACTTTTCTACTTCCACAGTAGCAACAACAACAAAATATAAATAATGCTTTGTAAAACTCAGAGTGCTGTCGGATGAACAGTAAAATTCAAGACAAATAGGTAACTTTGACCTTTTTTTTTTTTCTTTTTTTTTTTTTGATAAATGAATCACAAATTTTTCTTCTGGCATGCACAGGCACACAGTTTCAACTAACTTGCAAAAGCTGACCATTATAATGAATTTTAAAAAGCTATAGGAAGTAATTCATTTGAGGACCAAACAAAGATAAACAAAGCTGCAGTTAAACTTCACTTCTACATGCACATCACAGTGTTGAGAAGTTAAACATTGGTGAAAGCTGGCCAGAGTCAATGAAATTAATTACACAGAGAATTAGTCCTCCTACAGACATGGAAAACCAAATTATCAATGAAACTTGCCATTAATTTTAAAGGACTTGTAGATTTTAACTGGGGTTTTATATAAAATGCTTAAGAAAGCATTTATATACTCCACTTGAGGTCTGTCTAAGCATATATACTAGGTACAATTTGGAATATCTGAAGCTCAGGCTACAAATTTCCCTTTATATTTCCTACAAATTTCCTTCATAGCTGAAGGGAGTAGAAGGCATTAAAAGGCAATTTAGAGGGTCTCAGTTTTACATTTTACTATCACATGGTGTCAATACTCTCATCATCAGTGTCTGTTTCAAAATTTCTCTATTCTCATGCTTATAACTCTCAAGCAGTTCAGGTTTGAGGAAAGAAGAGCCTGGAGGGCTACAAGCATCTATTGGGGGTTGCATCAAAATGGTTGCATTCTGAATGACTTGCCCTGGGCAGTATTTCTATGCAAACCTGAAACATACTTTGACTATCTTAACCAGGTTTTTACTGCACAAACACCATCTTTGAAACTGCTGGCATGTCCCAGTCTCATTGCATGATGTGCACTATATGGGCTTGAAGAACCCCAACTTGATTCTTTGAGCAACTTGATCTCGAGGAAGTTGCCCCTACCCCTCATGGGATATTAGAACTAGATGAACTTTAAAGGTCCCTTCCAACACAAACCAACCTATGGTTCTAGGATTCTAGGATTTAGTAGTCATTATTTTTGCACCACTTAAAAATTAAAATTTTCTTAAAAAAAAAACATATTTGCATATGTTTTGAATATTTGTGTCTTTTCTTTGAACAATTTAATACAATTTTAATAAACACTAGAAAATAATAATTTGAATAATTAGCAATGGATAATGAGAAGTGATAAAAACATGGGCACAAATATTATAATATCATCACTGAGAAATTTGACATCATGTTTCCTCTGGGAATATCTTTCATGATTTCTATTTCATATAAAATCTCCTGTTAATCTGTCATAAATGTTCTCATGATAAATATATTTAGTGCAACTAAGCCCTTGTGCATTTAAAAACAACTTATTGATGTGACAGAGCTATAACAAAATAGAATACACATTAGGAGAGTGACACCATACTTGGAATAACTTTGGGTAGCTCAGTTTTTCTTCAGTACAGCAGACACCTATTCAGGATGTCTGGTAAATTAATTAGTTAGGATATTACTGATTTTATGCTAAACTAGTTACAACAGAAAGCTGTAGTCAGAAAAACTACCTAAACGTCAACTAATTTTGATAAGAACATTGGTTTATTTTTCATTTCTAGGATCTGACCTTCTGTCAAGGGTGAAATATTCTAAATTAAAATAGACAGAAAAAAACGTTATACCAAAGATGATATCAAATATTTTATAATTCTCTCAAACTGACATTTTATCACATATTTGTCATATATCAGAACTGTCACCCGGATTATCTGTTAAGAAGAGATATTTTGCTGCAATTTTCATTGAATTCTTAAATCACAAACAACCAGGAGACACCAGACCTTAAATCTTTTCTAGTTCAAAACTAAACAAATCTAATTTTTAGACCATTACTAAACAAGTGTAACGTGTATAAAGGAAAGAGAACTTTCCACTGCCACTGTGTTTTGTAATCTTCTAGTAACTCAGAATATTAGAGTTAACTGGGCATGATAGTTATTTTCTACACTATAGTTCCATGATCCAGAACATTTTTTTTGTCATACAAAAGTAAAATATAAATATTTTAATGAAAATATTTTTAAATCTGAGTGTATAATTTTCAACAAAATTACTTTAATTGAAAAATAGCAAGGAGACAACACCTCCCATTGATTTATATAGAATGACAGAGTCATAGAATGGTTTCAGTTGGAAGGGACCTTAAAGATCATCTAATTCTAATTCCCTGCTGTATTCAGGGATGCCACCCACTAGATTAAGTTGGATGAGGCACCATCCAACACGGCCCTTACAGGGATAGGGCTTCCACAAGTTCTCTTGGCAACCTGTTCCAGTGCCTCACCACACTCAGAGTAAAGAATTTCCTCCAAATGTCTAATCTAATCTCCCTTATCTTAGTTTAAAACCATTACTCTTTGGTTTATCACTACATTCCCTGAGAAAGACTTCCTCCTCACTTTTATTGTGGGCTCCCTTTAGGTATTGGAAGTTTGTTATAAGGCCTCCCCTGAGCCTTCTCTTCCCCAGGCTGAAAAACTCCAACCCTCTCAACCTGTTGTCATAGGAAAGGTGTTCCAACACTTTGATCATCCTTGTTGCCCTCCTCTGGACTCACTCCAAATGGTCCATGTCCTTCTTATATTGGGTGCCCCACAGGTGAATGAAGTATTCCAGGTGGGGTGAACAGACAGGAATAATACATACAATCAATCTGGTAAATATGCTTGCTGTGATCTAGTCTGTGTTCTTTGACCAGGTCTTTTTTGATATATATGTAATGACTGAAGACATATTGTCACCATAATGGAAAATAGTAGCTCAATGAGCCCCCAAAAGCTGTAACAGAGAATATTTGTACATCAATTAGTACATTGTAGTCCTGTGAGGAAGTACTGGCTGAGTAGAGAAATTCTTCTGTACTAACCGTCAAGGTACCTGCCTGTTTCTGTTCCCAAAGGATGCTTGGTTGCTCAGAAATGTTCTCTGAACAGTATTGAGCATTGCAGACATACTAATAGTCAACAGAACAAATGCTAATTGCTTAGAGTCTTGAATGTCCTTTCAATGTCCTTAGAAACTCAAAGGCCCAGCTTTAACCTTCATTGAATGTCCTGCTAACCCTTAAGTAGCCCATGTTATTCTGTAATCATCTGGAAAAAATAATGTACTTCATTGAAATATTGCAAATGCTGTGTAATCCTCTGTGGTACATATATGCCTATTTTGGAAATTGCTTTTTTCTTCTGTGATTTTTTTTTTTTATTTCCCACTCTAAACATACAGAGGTTTATAAAATGGTAAGAAGAGCTGCCTGGGGGGACAGAATCCCAAGTTTGTTTAACTACAGTGTCTATGACAATGTATGCAGATACCTACAGAAGAACACAAAATCACACTGGGCACTCACAATAATTCACCACATACACTTACAAAGTCTTCTGCATAGCTGCCCCCTGTGGATCTCCTTTCTGTGATCATTTAGTCTCCCCATGAAGCTGTGTACACTTCCACAGCATTGCATATTCCCCAAGAGAATGGGTGGTTCTTGTTTGCTGAACACACATTTTCTTGATTTTTTTTTTTTTCTTCACTGCAGTCTGTTCTCAGATTTACATCTGTAATTCCATTAACTTAAGTGTAAGCTCCACTGGATCAACTTATGGTGACAGGACCTAAAAGATCATTTTATGGCCTAAACCATAGTATTTCACAGAGTTCTGTGATGGGACTACCCTTATATGGATCAAAACTTATTTGAAAGCTGAAGATAGCTGTTAATGTGAGTTTGAAAAACAGTATTCAAAATGTTTTTCAGAAGCATCACAAAGCAATATGAATGTTCTGGTTTGGCTTTATGTACTCTCCCTTATAAGGATTTATTCATGTTTTACAGAAAAAATTATTTCATTATTTCTCTTTTAAACTGTAGTCTGTCTATAGTTTCACTAGAGTTCATAATGGAAAAAACAACTAAGAGAAAAGGGGAATTTCATAAAAAAGATCACGGAGTGAATGGAAAAAATATACTGGAATCCCTTTCTGGCATTAGAGCTTCCTTTGGGATACCAGAAAAGTCACATAGAAATAGAGCCACAAAACCACGTAGGTAACACTGACACATTTTAAGTGTCCAAAACCAATAATTAGAAGAAAACCTCCCTCATGCTCAGCTCACCTCATAACAGCTTATGGAACATACAAAAATATTCTGAAATACTTTTATGTTCATTCAGCTTGTCTCAGTTTCTCACATTTCTGTTTAACTATTTATAATGGGAGACAATGAGTTAGATCCTTACTTGGGCCGAAAAGCAAGGGGATTAGGGGATATGAGCACATATGCATCTAACCTAGAGGTGAATGGTTTTCAGTTTTGAAATGTACCATTTATATAAAAATAAATTTCAGTGAAATATGCCGGATAAAGCACTGGTGCCTTATCCATCAGACATTTACTTGTAGCAACTAACTTTCCTTGGGAAAGGCATGAAAGAAAAGATTAGAATTAACACCATTTGAAAAGTAAGCAGAAGAGAGAAATGTTTGGAGTAAGAGGCACAAAGGGAAAGGCTTATTGGATTTTGGGAGGGAGGAAAGTCGGCTTCTCTGTTATCTGACAGAGATTTGCTAAGCTGACAACCTGAATTGAGAACTTTATATGTAGGTGAGCAACAGACTCGGGTTCATTTTATAAAAGCTGTCTTGTTTAACTGTAACTGTTCTTTGCTGCCTATTTCCTGTAAAGAGTTTAAATGTCCATTTCAGAACTGATTCAGGTCTTTATAGAAAGGCCATGGGTGTTGGCATTTTCAGGCCCAGGCTGAAAGCTGGGGAATCCAAGAACTCACCTCTGTGCCAGGATCATGCAAAACATTCATTGTAAGGGTCACACAGGTAATAGATGAGACCTAAAAAAAATGATGTTGCATAGATGTGAGTAGACTATTTGCAGATGCAAACCAAAGTTTGTAAGGACTTCAGCAGTCAGCTGTTACATATAAGACACATCATTGTGTTTCATGATGAGTACATCACTGTTTATCAGTATGCATTCCTGGCACAGGTAGAAAAGGTCAGCATTAAAATCATTATTTTTCTAATATCTATTTGGTACACATATTGCTGTTTGACAGTGATTGTTTGGGTTGTGGGTAATTAACAACATAGCTACTGTGAAATTTGTTTATAAGTACAGGAAAAAAAAAAAAAGTAGTATTGCAAGGAATCTCTGGAAGGTATTCAAGTAGTACACAGGTTTATATATTAGAATTCTTCCTTAGTTTCTGCTCAGGTCAATTTAAAGCTTGCGGAAGAAACTATACCTCAGTTTATTTACTCCTGTGTAAGTGTTACAAAATCTAGAAAATTAAAAGGGTTTCCATGATGTGAATTTCGAGTCCAGTTACCCGTTACTGAAACACAAAACGATGTGTCTCCATTTTGTGTGGACTATCACAAGCTGTCCCCAAGCTGCCATGGACAGAAGCTGGCAAATCCATATAGTGCAGCACAGAACCAAAGAGACAAGTTATCTTGGGTTTCTAAGTCAGATAACTACTTTAGTGTAATGCTGTTGTTTAGAAAATAATGCACTGTCCTCTTTACATTACTTGCAGCTTATAAACTTATTTGGCATTGCTGTCCTTACACCATAGTAGCAGACTTGTTTTACAGGGAGCTGGTTAAAATGTATCTGCATGCCTCATACAGCTTCTGCCCTGTATGATTTCATAGACCCAATAAGATCTTGGCCTTATGTATTATTTAAATACATGACTTATTTTAGAGCCTTTTAGCAGCTCCACATTACTTACTAAAAAGAGACCTATATTCCCAGTTCTTTTAAAACTACGGAAAAAAGCCGGAATGCAAGCTACAATTCTGTGGAATTGAAAATGTTAGTAAAAACGAACGAACAAACCAACCAACAAAACAAAACAAAAAAAAAAACAAAAAAAAATCAGTGAAAACATTACATCACTATCAACCTTCTGTCTTCTGGCTGACACCCACACAAAATATGTGCAGTAATGTAGTTAGCAACAAGGAATACTTTCTAAGTGTAACTTACAGACATAGAAAATGTTATACTTCAGTGCAAACTGGAAAGACAGAACTGCAGAAGACTTTGCAACCTTGCAGCTACAGGTTGATGTTTTGCCTTTTAATTTCAGACCACATGCCTTTATGCAAGTCTGCATTAAAATAAGTGCAGGTGAGACAAATGACCAAGGTAAAATAAAAAGTCCACTATTTTTAAATGTCTGAATACACATCTATTACATTTGTCTTGATTAAGCATAGTTAAAAAAAATGAAAATAAAAATAAAAAAGATTGTACTAGTCAAAAGCATCTGAGAGCACAGCGTATAGACTGTTTTGGATCATAACTGTAGAATATTGAAATGATTCTACTGGTCACCTTTGTATCAACTAAAGGTAGCCACAGAGTTCCAATCCAGAGTTTGGTCTGTATCCAAAAATTTTTAGAGTGAAAGTATACTCAGATTTGATTTTCCAGTTTGGTGCCTTTCCTAAAAATAACTGAACACACAGCACCAATTAGCATATTCCAGTAGCGTTCATGTGTGTTTTATCAAAAGAACAGAATAGTGTTACCTGTGTTTCAGACCAAAACAAGGTAGAGCTGTTTGAAGAGAGCTTTTGTTACATCTTGTAATGCAGAGTAAGCCACTGAGTTTTGCAAGGCCATTACATGACATACTTTTAAATAAAGAAAACAATTTATTTCAGAATGTCTTTCAGAACATTGCACTTGCTTATTCCTTGTTAAGAGTTTTCTGTAAGTATGGAAATAATTTAAAAACATAAGTGTTTCTAAAATTTCAAGTTCACAATTACATTTTCTTTTTAATTGACAGAATAGTTCGAGAAGACACTTCTGGAAATTACAAGTTCTGCAGAGGGCTTTGGAATGGAATCCAGTTGATTTCTAATGTAGGAAACGTCTTGATCTCACTAATAGCAAAAAATTTTAAAGCTAGCATGAAAATAGTACTTAGACCTTCTATGAAAATTCTTATGGTTTTAATCAATGTTTCTAAATCAATATATATGTCCTAGGTCAAAGCCAAGTTTTAAAATGAGACTGATACATGAGTGAGCGAATGTGAAACAGAATTTCTAATTTTGCTTTCCACTCTTCAATTTGTAGAATATATATGTATTTTTCTCAAAAATTGATGTTTGTAAAGGTGAGAGATGCTGTCACAACTTTTATTCAATTTGTGTGCCTTTACGTCTATATCTATCCAAACTTCCTCATAAAACTCTGTTTGGCAGGTAGCCTAGAAAAAGAAGGTTTTCAGGTTTAGCCATTTAAAATTGTATTATACTTTTTTTTTTTTCATTTAAATGTTTGTCATAGCGTATCTTTGTTAATAAATTGAAAAACCCACTTTTCATTATTACTATCTTGCCTGTCAGTAGAAAGTATTTACATATTATTGTCCTAGAATTCACTTACAGCTGTTAGAGGAAAAAAAATGATGTGTAGATAACAGATTAAACATATAATGTAGAAGCCCTAAGGCTTTTAGTCTTGGGAGATGTTATATTTCCATGGCAGTACAAGGATATAATATAAATAAATGAAGAGTTACAGTCTGTTAGTCAGGCATGCTGGACTGGATTTAAGGCATGTTAAACACTTTTGCAGTAAGCAAATGAATACTGCTGATGAAATGAAAGAGATACAGGAGGTATTCTGGGGTCTGATACCATTTAAGCTACTTACTCAAACATCCAGTAATAAGATTGTATTTAGAAGAAGGCTTAAGGCTATTTGAACCTTTGCATGATTTTTTAGCAATAAAGAAGATTCTAATGGAATTTGCAGTCAGAGAAACCCATATGGTACAAAAATAAAATGACATATTTAAAAACTGAGTTCATGGAGGAAAGGTGGAAAGGGACTTGAAACGCTTGTGACTTCTATATATACGTGTTGCTTTTGGGGAGTCAGACCCTTTTTTGTTTTTGTTTTGTGTTTTTGTTTTGGAAGTGGTAAGTCAGTGTTACAGAAAGCAGGGAAGAAAACTCAGAAAGCAAGATATAAAAACTTTTGTTGTTAAGAACAGGTAAAAAAGGTGACCAGTTGGCCAAGAAAGAGACAAAATTTGAGTGGAAAGCGTGATCATAGTCTTTACGGGATCACTGTGGAGACAAGGAACACAGAACATTTCCTGAAAAGCACTGAAATTTGCGAAGTGTAAGATAGGCCTGTCCCAAACCATACAGCTTTCAAGAGCTGTTCATCCTCAGTATATAGTAGTCAGTGTATTAAACAAAGGTTACGATAAATTAGAAAATTCTTATAGTAAAACACTTATCTGTATGGTTTGATTGATAAAGCTGCATTGAATTACTTTATTTCACGCTCTTCTGAAATTGCTAGGCATTGGATGACTTCTTTACGTTTAAATTGTGCTGATTAGGCCAGTTTTACCTTAATAACTCCATGATAGTGACCGCCTTATCTTGCCCTTTAATTTTAAAATTAATGAAGTAATCATTTATCCTGGTCTCTTTCTGCGTTCTGCCCAATTACTTTAGTGCTGAATGGTACTTTGCGTTTTTGCTGGTCCATTAGTCCCCTATCATACTCTTTCTAGACTTCTTTGTTCAACTGAAGGATAATTAAATAGTGTCTTTTAGAATCTTTATAACCTTGGCACATAAATTTCCTTTGCAAACAGTTTAACCTAATAGATAAATGTTACTTTTCATTACTTATTTTTCTTTGCTTCTGATTGTTTAAGGTATCTAACTCCAAACCACTGGAGTTAAATTACCATCCACCTTGCATTAATATTTTGATTTTACATATTGATCCATCTCTTGACTGTTAGATTTCAGAAAACACATCCCTACGTTGAAGATCCATGGAAAAGAGCTGTTACATTGTGACTTCAAAATGTGGCAGACTTTGGACTGCCTAGAGAGAGCTAATAGGAATTTTGCAGCATTGGACTGAAAGTGAATGAAGCAAATTTAACACTGGCTAGTTCATCATTCAAGGCTTGAAACTCATAAATGCAGAGCAGTCCTCTGTGGAGTTTACGAAATAGGGCTGCATCAACCTGTTTACAAAAGATTTGCACTATTAGGAGCCAACCTCTTTCTGCTTGCTTGGTCAGTCTCACAAGTTCATTGCTTATGGTCTGAATGAAAAGCAAATTTTAAAGCTTGATGGCATATATTCAGGCTATGTTCTATACTGTGAAATGTGGTTGTCTTATCTAGGAATCGTGACATTTGTGAAGAAGAGCTATGTGGTGCAAAAAGAAAAAAAGCTTTGCTTTTTATAATGTTTTTTCTTATCTTGTAGATTTTTTTTTTTCTGTTGCAATTTAATTTAATTCTTCCTAAGTTCATATACATGCAGACCTGTTAGAGAGAGAGATAATGGTTATTGGAGAAATGTTGATGATATGCACACATATCAGGTTCAGAGATTAATAAGTTAAGAAGAACCTTATATTTAATACAGTATACAATATATTCAGATGTACTACACCCACATTTTAATAAGAACATGTCATGTGACTGACATTTTCTGAGTTTTCATGCTCATGTGATCAAACATAACTGCATTGCCAGTATCTAAGCTGAAGATTGGACCTCCATTTACACACTGTACTGTCATCTTATTAATATAGTTTTGCAGTGAATTTCTTTGTTCCTATTTTTGACCAAAAAGTAGCATTTGAGTGCTCATGCATTGAAATAAGTAGATGTGGAGGGTTTTTTGAGAATATATGATGTAAAGATTTTGGAGAAGATTTTGCAGAAGAAATTCAGCCTACCATTATGTTGAGCATATTGGTCCAACATACCATTTTACATGTGAATACAGAAACTAATTAGCAAGTGCACATTTCTTGTGAAGTCATATAATTTTTCTATCTTCAATAAATGTATTTATTAGCTGAAATCCTGGTCCTCTAAAGACAAAGGCAAAAACTGCTAATGATCTCAACAGTGTCAGGCGTTCACCATTACCATTATCTTTTCAAATAGCGATGTGCTTTTCACTATGAAGGAAAAACAAAGAGTTCTCCTTTACCATTTCTCTCCGGCATTTTTCTGGATGACAAGGCTCAAAATGCTTTTAATTGATTAAAAAGAAGCACTGACTACAGCATTGAGACATGCTGGTCTAGTGTAGTCTGACCTCTCACATAACACAGGCCACAATTTCATTAAGTAGCAACTGCATAAAGCCTTTATCTTCTGCTGCTTTATTACATATCTTTGGCTATCTATCTTATCTTGATTTAGACTGCTTATGATGGAGAACATATAAATGCTCGACTATATCAATTTCTATATGTTCTGCTAACAGCTTCACTTTTGTAATTCTATTTATTCAGTATAATGTGTGCCCTGTACAAGCAATTTGAAAAACAAAACAAAACAAACAAACAAAAAAACTACCATCACCACCACTACCTCAACAACAAAAGAATAGCCTAGTGCTGTTCTTAAATCACCATATGAATATGTTTTTTTTCTATATTTGTTTCTGTAGCTCTCTCTCTCTCTCTCTCTCTCTCTCTCTAATTTTGTTCATTTTACCAGGTGATATTGAAAGGAGATATCTGACTAACCAACTAATTCCTCTCAATCATTCTGGATGAGGAATGCTAATTCACAACTGGCAGACATCCCAAATCCACTTTGGCAATTTAAACCAATCTATGTTATTCCTTTGTCATTCATGATTTTTTAAACTGAAAATATTCTATTGTGAAAATTATTTGGTGAGCATATCTAGCTTTAATTCAAAATAAAAGTTTTAAAAAAAAACGGATACATAATTTTCAGATTCTTTTGTCAAAATTGCATTTTTACAAAATGTATTCAAAATAAATTTAAGATGGATGATAATCTGTATTACTGTCACATTATTTATTGTAAGGTAAATAAAAAATAATTTTTATTTACACCAGCTCCCCTCAGCTTTCTTTTAGGTAGCTGTAGAGAGCAATAAGGTCTCTCTCCCCTGAGCCTCCTCTTCTCCATACTACACAACCCCAGTTCCCTCAGCCGCTCCTCATAGGACTTGTGTTCCAGATCCTTCACCAGCTTCGTACCCCTTTTCTGGACATGTTCCAGGGCTTCAATGTCCTTCTTGGACTGAGGGGCCCAAAGCTGAATGCAGTACGGCCTCACCAGAGCAAAGTACGGGGGGTAATTATCTCCCTGGCCCTGCTGGTTACGTTATTCCTGATACAAGCCAGGATGCCGTTGGTCTTCTTGGCCTTCTGGGCACACTGCTGGCTCATGTTCAGGAAAGCATCGACCAACACCCCTAGATCTTTTTCCTCTGCAGAGCTTTCCAGCCACTCTGCCCCAAGCCTGTAGCACTGCATGGGGTTGTTGTGACCAAAGTGCAGGATCCAGCACTTAGCCATGTTCAACTTCATCCCATTGGCCTCTGCCCATCGATCCAACCTGTCCAGGTCCCTCTGTAGGGCCTTCCTACCCTCCAGCAGATCAACACTTCCCCCCAAGCTTGTTGTCATCTGCAAACTTATTGAGGGTGCAATCAATTCCCTCATCCAAATCATTAATAAAGATATTAAAGAGGATGGGCCCCAACACTGGAGCCAGTGTTGCAATGGGTAATGCTTCTGACTATGGATCTTCCCTTCCCTTCCCTTCCCCCTTCCCTTCCCTTCCCTTCCCTTCCCTTCCCTTCCCTTCCCTTCCCTTCCCTTCCCTTCCCTTCCCTTCCCTTCCCTTCCCTTCCCTTCCCTTCCCTTCCCTTCCCTTCCCTTCCCTTCCCTTCCCTTCCCTTCCCTTCCCTTCCCTTCCCTTCCCTTCCCTTCCCTTCCCTTCCCTTCCCTTCCCTTCCCTTCCCTTCCCTTCCCTTCCCTTCCCTTCCCTTCCCTTCCCTTCCCTTCCCTTCCCTTCCCTTCCCTTCCCTTCCCTTCCCTTCCCTTCCCTTCCCTTCCCTTCCCTTCCCTTCCCTTCCCTTCCCTTCCCCCTTCCCTTCCCTTCCCTTCCCTTCCCTTCCCTTCCCTTCCCTTCCCTTCCCTTCCCTTCCCTTCCCTTCCCTTCCCTTCCCTTCCCTTCCCTTCCCTTCCCTTCCCTTCCCTTCCCTTCCCTTCCCTTCCCTTCCCTTCCCTTCCCTTCCCTTCCCTTCCCTTCCCTTCCCTTCCCTTCCCTTCCCTTCCCTTCCCTTCCCTTCCCTTCCCTTCCCTTCCCTTCCCTTCCCTCCCTTCCCTTCCCTTCCCTTCCCTTCCCTTCCCTCCCTCCCTTCCCTTCCCTTCCCCTTCCCCCTTCCCCTTCCCCCTTCCCCTTCCCCTTCCCCTTCCCCTTCCCTTCCCTTCCCCCTTCCCCTTCCCCTTCCCCTTCCCCTTCCCCTTCCCCTTCCCCTTCCCCTTCCCCTTCCCCTTCCCCTTCCCCTTCCCCTTCCCCTTCCCCCTTCCCCCCTCCCCTCCCCCTCCCCCTCCCCTCCTCCTCCTCCTCCCCCTCCCCCTCCCCTCCCCCTCCCCTCCTCCTCCTCCTCCTCCTCCCCCTTTCCCCTGCCCTCCCCCTCCCCTCCCCCTCCCCCTCCCCCTCCCCCCCCCTCCCCCTCCCCCTCCCCCTCCCCCTTCCCCCCCCTCCCCCTCAACCCTCCCCTCCCCCTCAACCCTCCCTCTCAACCCTCCCCTTCCCCTTCCCCTTCCCCTTCCCCTTCCCCTTCCCCTTCCCCTTCCCCTTCCCCTTCCCCTTCCCCTTCCCCTTCCCCTTCCCCTTCCCCTTCCCCTTCCCCCCTTACCCTTACCCTTACCCTTACCCTTACCCTTACCCTTTTCCCTTTTTAAAAAAATATATTTTATTTGTTTATTTTTTCGTTGTAAATGAATAAAGCTTTGCCGTGGCTACCCTTTTTTACGATACCCATTTCCATCATATTGACTCTCATCAATTATCTGTATAAAACTATCAGTCCCAAGCTCATATTTTTCTCTTTTTTTTTCTTTTTTTTTTTTTTTAACAGCTCTTCATGCCTCAGAGCACATTTAGTAGATCACACCATGGCCCTGGTCTGCCCTTGGAAACCTAGTCCAGCACTCAGCGACTAGTTCCTTTTAGCCTTAATAAATGGCAACAATGATCTGAACAAATACAGGTGCTAGATAGTCTCCATATAGACTCAAGTACATTACATTCATCTATTTTGGGTTTATATAGTTTCCCACTGTTCTCCACAGAATG
This sequence comes from Anser cygnoides, assembly GCF_040182565.1. Classification (NCBI taxonomy): domain Eukaryota; kingdom Metazoa; phylum Chordata; class Aves; order Anseriformes; family Anatidae; genus Anser; species Anser cygnoides. The sequence goes on along the minus strand of NC_089874.1, from coordinate 147,831,117 downwards.
CCATCCTCGTGCCTCTTCTGAGTTTAAAGAGGCCTGCTGCTTTTCTATTCATTCTTTTTTTGGTCTCTGAAAGTATTTGGCTTGATAGTTTGATGTGCTCAACATATTTTCATTGTGGAGATCTAAGGTGAAGATAGTACTAATAGTCTTTAAGGTAGGAATGTGTTTTGATCAAACAGAATAAGAAGCAGTTTCAAGGATAACCCTTTGGTTATGTCCAATAATTAGGATTTAGTAGGAATACTGTCATTAGGAAAGTAATGAACGAATCTAAGAGTCATTGCACTGTTCACTAACAGGGTTCTGAGGATAAAATAAGGCCTTTACAATGATCTGTCTTCCTGCTCACGGCCACTTACCTTTAAACATTGATTTTTTTTCTTTTTCTTTTTACAAACCATTGGTAGTTTCTGCCTGCTGCCAGCAAGAATGAACTACCACCCACTTTGTTCATGACAGCAGAAATCAAAATTAAGTGGAAAGTGACTGTGTACAGCATAACAGATTCCTTTCAAGGTTTTTATACCTTATTTCCAGGCTGCTGCTGGGGGACAATAAATTGCCTCTTTGCAACAGTTGGCACTAATTGACATCCTTGTTGGCAGTGTAGAGGCTGAGTACAGAAGAGAGGTTTGAATAAGGATGGAGTCTGAACTGACTTGCCATTAGAACTAGTTTCTGCATCAAGAACTAATATACATTCATAGAGGATGTGAGAAAAATCACTTTGTGATTACTTCTGTTACACCTGTTCTCTGAGCAAAAAGAAGTTTGTATTTCCAGATCTGTTATTTCTACAGCCTTAGTAGTCCTCAGTTTACCAAAAAATGTTCATTAACGCACTTTTCTGCTATTCCCAAAAACAGAGAAACAGTCCATCCACCTCCCCACACCCACCCCTGCAAAGATTTCTTGGCTTGTTTTCATATCTTTTTGTTCAATCATAGAATGGATTCAGTTGGAAGGTACCTTAAAGATCCTCTGCTTCCAACTCCTCTCCCCTTGCCATGGCCTGGGATGCCACCCACAAGATCAGGTTGCCCAGGGCCTCATACAATGAGATCTTGAACACCTCCAGGGATGGGGTATCCACTACTTTTGTGGGCAACTTATTGCAGTGGCTCACCAACATCTGAGTGAAGAATTTCTTCCTTATATCTAATTTAAATCTACCTCCTTCCACTAGATCAGGTTGCTCAAAGCCTCATCCAGCCTGGCCTTAAACACTTCCAGGGATGGGGCATCCACAGCTTCTACGGGCAACTTGTTCCAGTGCTTCACCATCTCACAGTAAAAAATTTGTTCCTTATGCCTAAGCTAAATCTCCCCTATTTTAGTTTAAAACCATTGCCCTTTCTTCTGTCACTGAATTCCTATGTAAAAAGTCACTATCCATCTTTTTATAAGTATTGAAAGGTTGCAATGAGCTCTCCCCGGAGCCTTCTCTTCTCCAGGCTGAATATCCCCAGTTTTTCTTCATAGGAGGCGTGCTCCAGGCCTCTTTCAATGCCTCTGGTCCTCAGGTTAGTACCATCCCAATAGTAGAATGCACATTTATTTATTTATTTTCTCTCACAAACTGTTAACAATCATGAACATGACAACTTTTTTAGACTGAATTATTTTGTTAGAGATATCTATCTCATTTTGAACAATTAATTGATTTTTTTTTCACAAGTTTTCACCAGCACAAAATGATCTGTCATAGCTCTCCTTAATTCAATCACTCAAAATCTCGACCTTAATGACAATATCGAGCTTGTCTGCCACTGATCCCCAGATACTACCTCTGTTAAGGTTTTCATTTTTATTACAACACCAGAAATCTTCAGTTAAGACTGAACCAGTTCTCCTGAATATTGCTTAGATTCACGGTGAAAGAATGTCCCCATTCTAAAACTGTAAAAACACACAAGTTGTACTACAAGTGTTCAAATAACTTCTTTAAGGTCACATAGTTCACCTATATCTAAGCAAAGAATAGGAAAGGGTTTTCTGAAGTTGCCACAATGGACTGGGAGATATTTCAAAACCACGATTGCTTAAAAAGTTCCATGGGGAAAGCTAACAGGAAGTAAAGAAGGCCACAGTCATGCCAAAATGCTGACCATTTCAGAATCTTTGAGCAATATGAATAACGGAAAGTTTCACATGCAATTGTTTTTGATACTACACTTCTACATGTTTCAAACAGGTTTTGATACTACTTGTTGCTGTTATTCTTTTTTCTATGAACCTTTTTGTCACAAAAAATACTATTCCATAACATTTCTAAGTACCACTTCCTCCACTAATGAAGTCTAAATGGCAGTTCCCCATGTGTTCTAGCAACAACAACAACAAAAATAATCCTAAAACTGAAAGAAAACACCTTGTGAGTATATTTTGCATATAATTGTTTTGGAATGATTATGCTGTCAGCTTCTTAGATTAATGAACTCTTTCAGATGACTTTAAAAGAGAATAATTAAACTTACTCACTCTTATTTACTTATTCACTTCTTATTCACTCTGTAAAACCATTTCTGCCTTATATCAAACATTTAAAAAGTAGCTGTTTCATGCCTTTCAGAGTAAATAGGGTCCATGTACTTCTGCACACTGAGGATCGAATTTACTATGGAAATAAGTTATCTTGGAAAACACTTGTATTTTAGCCAAAGATGATATTATATTTCTTATTATTTTTTATAGTCTGTTTTTTAAATGCTATTTAGGGCTTTAGTGTACAAGTATAAATTACATATGTAGTCCCATAGATATCAGTGAATAAAGATTCATTGACTTTATGCCTGATCCAAAATTGATCAATAGACTTTGGGTCAGACAAATAATAGTTTTATAAACTAAGAATGTGTTCTTGGCTTCAGAGAAGTTATCAAGTCTCAAAATTTAGGGATCAAATCTAATTGCTGTGGTTACTTTGTTACTTAAAACATTCTGTATTTTAGTCAAATTTGGCTGCATTTACATATGGAAAATTTTTGTGTTTGTGTGTATACATTGCTTTGGTATTTTGGAAGGATGAAGAAGAGAAGAGTGTGATTTGCAGAAGAAATATGCACCATATACTGGTTTGACTACCAATCACCCTCAAAATACAAGTCTTTTTTATTGAATTTGGACGCATTTACTTCTTGTGTACATCTCTTGTGTGGACTAACTTCATTTTGCTCATCTTTCTGCAGTGGTAATTTGTGCTGCAGTCTTCTTAACATCATGTGATGCTGACAGATGCTAAAAAGACAGTCTGGAGTAATCACAGTTGTTCTCTGCCATCTGCTATGCATCTTTAATGGTATGTCACAGCCTGTCCCTATATTCCAACATTTAACAATACCTTTCCTCTTGTGGAGGTGCTGTTAGCATATTTGAAGACAAGACTGTGAACATGGCTTAGTTTTTGGATTATAATATGTATAAAGAGGGAACTCCTCTTTATTATTCCCCACATTTACAAGGGAAAACTGGAAAAACTGTAGTATCTAACTTTTACCTTTTGGAGTAACTTAAGAATATAGCAATAAGACTTCATGGGCAGTGTATTAAAATAATTGAAACACAGACTACATAAGTCTCTGTTTCAAGATAGATATGCAAGGTTTGAAGTTACTATTATTCCAATTTATTCCTATTTATTTCTAATCCTTTGGAATTCTTATAGATGAGTTTAGCCTTTTACTGATAACAAGCAATATTGTTGCCCTTTTCAGCCTACAGACTTTACCTTGTAATTAGCTATAGAATCTATTAAATCCATTGTCTCCTCAAAGTTAGATGTAGAGTCATTATGCATGGTTTACTGGGAATTAGAGAATGAGAAATGGGTGCCTTGGATAATTCTAAAGAGCTGTCTAGTCTAAAATCTGTTTCTGAAAGTAACCATTAGCAGATGAGTAGAAGAGAGTAGGAGGACAAATGACACTTCTCTGATATACTTTCCTTCAAAAAACTTTATCTTGTTTAATAGAGAGTGGTGGTGGAAGGAGGGAGCATAAGCTCTTCTATGTGTTTCTTTCATGGCTTTGTCATGCTCTGGAGCTGGGAACACTCCTGGTACTCCATGACTGTATCTCCCACAGTTTTACTGAGCCCTGAATGCCTCCTCTGCTGTTTGTTTCTTACCTTTGTACTTGAAAAAAATCCACTGTTCTTCACCCGAGAGAGGCAGTAATATTTACTTTTAACCTTCTCTGTTTGAACTTTATTTCTTCATTTAATCTCTCTTTGCTCTTCACTATTCAAAGCTGGGGAATCCTAACATATATTATTAGTTCAGAAGTAATTCCATACACTTCAACATCCTTCCTGAATTTCTTCACTTTTCTAATTCTACCACATCTTATCTGATATAGAGGTTCAGCTTTGCACACAGTGATTAAGGTGTGGGCATAGCATAGGTTTCCAACGTATATAATGGTCTTTTCTGTTTTGTTCAAATTTGTAAGCATTCTGCATAGTTGATTTCCTTTTTGACAGGTACTGAGCACTGAGCTAATATTTTCACAGAATTATTTATTATCTTTGATTTTAAAATAACTAACTTGTATACAGTACATCCAGGTTTAAATATGAAATACTTCACTTTTCTTCTTCTGTCCTCAATCTATTAGGTCAGCAATATGTTGCCCTGGTACAGCTTGGAAAATGAATAGGAAGTGTTCATTAAAATCTGTGGAACTTCTTGAATAACCTCTGGCAGAATAGCTCCTACTGGACTATGTGAGGAGTAAAGTAGTAATTTATGTGAATAAAGATATTAGAAATAAGACTTTACTACAAAGAGAAAAAAATGCCACACACATGACATTCTATATCATTCCTTGGACAGAATATTCATATGCAAATTAATTACTTATTCTCTAAGTAAATGTAGTGAAAGAGAAAAATAGGAGAGAATCCGAGAAGTCAATAGCTAGCCAGGAGAATAATTTAAAAAGCATAAAATCATGATGCAAGCACATACAGTGAACAATAGAGGAACACTGTGGCTAAAAGACCTCAAGACCAATTAATCAGGACAATTACTGTTCCTTTGAGCATGGAATGGGATCTTATTTTGACATAACAACTTCAGTTCAAATGGACACAGGAAATAAACAACCCTGTGTTGTTGCAGTACCATCTATTGCTACCTCCTTCTCAAACCTCTCACCTTTTTGACTGACTAACACCAAAACAAATCAGACTGGCTTCCTGTCTAATACCAAAAGAAATTGAGACAGGAATTCTCAAGGAATACCGAGTACGGAATATAATAATACATAATGTAAGACTTTAGTCCTCAAAGAACAATGGAATCCTTTTTTTTTTTTTTTCTTTAGCAGTTGTAAAAGCCTTATCTATTTTGTTGGCATCCTTTACTTCCTTTCTGTCTTTGTTCCCTTTTCTCTTATCTGACCTACACTGTTCTAGCTACCATCAATATAAACCTGTCAATATAATTCAATCTGGGGAGATTTATTTTTAAGACTGTTAATTGTTTGGTGTTTTTTGTCAATACCGTTGATACTGTAACAGTGGTGCTTAGAGCAGGAGAACGTCAATTACATAGAAAATGAAGGAGTTTTCGATGTAGGCTCATAGATTGTGTTGCAATGGCAGGCCCACAGCTACTTTCTGCTGTCAGCAGTGTATGAATTCTTCACAGAGCACTGTATTTTTAGCAGAGTAACCAACAACCTTAGCCTGCAGCAATGTAGATGGAAAAGGAGATTTAATTTTATCTTTTCCTCTATTGACACAAGTGACAATTACTGAACATAGTGCCTAGTGCCAGAAAGGAAGAGCATGAGGGAAGCAGTAAAATTATTCCTTATTTCTTCATTTCACACAGCTACCTTAACCACAAACCAAACCAAACCAAACCAACCAACTAACTAACCAACCTAAAATTTATTTGATTATTTTAACTCTGCAGATTTCCTAAGTCAGAATGTCATACCCTTCAAGAGCTGTATTTTCTTAATTAGGAGGAGATAAACAAGTTTGGGAAAAACAAAACAAAGCAAAGCAAAACAAAAACATTACTGTCTCCCCAAAACTCTGTAAAAGTTCTTAGAATAATAAATGTTAGAGGTAGGAAAACAAACAAACAAACAAACAAAACCCAACACCGTTTAATTCTTTATCAGGTACCAATATTCTGTAGGCTATGGTAACATGGCATGAAATTCAATTATCTTTTTTTCCTTTATGCATTTGAAAATTGAAATTTGAAATTCCAAATTTGCATTTTGGATTTGAAGCACTTCAGACAACAGCTTTTTAGTTCTAAGCCTGAAATATACACAGTTTTTATGTACCATACAGAGACCAAATTTAACCTACTGAAATTCAATTACCCACACTCCTACAGATGTATCTAAAGAAAATAGTTTTCCAAGTTATTGGTGTATGTGATTACTTCTAGCAAAGATGTACTACTGAGGAAAAGAGATTGGATATTAAGTTATATTACTTCATAATAATAATAGTATTAATGGTAATAATGAATACATATATGTAATTATTATTTCATGTATTGAATTTATTAAATTAAATGTGTAATTTAAATGTATTTCATATAAAATATACTATTATCATTATCAACCTACTATATTATTACTATCAAAATGCTATATAAACTTTTTTAAAAAGGTATAGTCACACACTGTTGTAAATCCAAGTAATAAAAAACTCTGGAACTAGTAAAGAGTCAAAGTACCAACAGTTCTGAAACCCTTTATTTGTATGAACGGTAGTGATGCTCCTTGTTTTGAAACACTATTTAATTCAAGAATGGTCTCAGTAACTTTAGTGGACGATGTTAACTGTTTCCAGACTTTCTAATGTCCTAAATATGTCATTTATTATTACCTACAAAAAAAATTCATGACATTCTCAAAAACTTAAAATTTGAAGTTAGAAGCAAAGTACAAGCCAGAGGGATAAAGTTATGAAACATTTCTAAATAGCTACTAATAGGGACCAATTTGCGGTCACTATCATTTAAAATTGCTCCAGTATGTTGAATAGGAAACTGGATTTTAAGTTCTCATTTTTCTTAATCCTATGTTGATTCTCATTTCTATATTTTTCTTTCCCTGGTTTTACCATTCTCATCACCTATTTCTGCCTGCATTCATCCCCCTTGAAAATATAACATATGCTTGTAGGTTTAACAGGAAAAGAGACACTCAGGATGGTTTTTTTTTTTTTTTTTTTTCCTAATTTTTACTAATTTTTACTAACTGAGATATATTTCATATTAGCAGATATTCCCAGAAAACCCATAAAACTCATTCAGTGTTTCTACTGTGTGTTACAGGTGATCCTAGCAAAGTAAATAAATAATTTATTAATGTCCATTTAAGTTTTAATAATGTTGTTACTGACTAGCAGCCAACCTCTTGTTCTTTCTTTCAGTGGCCAATATGTCTGTTCTCCTCTTGGGACTACAGAAAAACAACTCTGTTTGTTGCAGTGACTCATTGTTTATTTATTTATTTATTTTGGAACGTAAACATAGCCAAAAAATCATAATTTAGCTTCCTAACAATGTCTTAGTGAGAGAACTAATAGTACAAATAATGTTTCCTGTTTCCCTGCTTTCTTTTCCTAGTATTCTTAAAATTTGTTAATAAAGAATGAAACAAGCATTTAGAGCAAATAGAATTACCTAAAATCTTACAAATGTACACTTCAACATAATCTTCCAGGTTTTAAATAGTTCAGTTAATTCTTTCTTTAAGAAATTAAGAAAATGCATGAACATCCCTCTGTTTTTCATTGCATATAGTTTGCCATTGGTCTAAAACAAGAAAAATTGATTTTTTTTTTTTTTTAAATCACTTGTGCTGTAAATCAGGTGAAATCATTTAGTTGTCCCATCCATGGAACTGTTCAGGTCAGGTTGGATGGGACTTTGGGCAACCTGATCTAGTGAAAGATCTCCCTGCCCAGGGGGGGGGGCTTAACTAGATGATCTTTTAGGTCCCTTCCAACTCAAACCATTTTATTCTATGATTCTATGATTTTAATATCATTTTCTAAATATGAATCAAATGTATTCATCCTAATGCATTTAAGCTGGACAATGCCAGCTCAAAAAGAACAAAATCTCCATGTAAGCTAGCTTACTGGAATAATGCCATTTTTGAGAACAACAATTTTTAAGAAAGTTTTTCTTGATATCTCGTTTCAAAGAAATGAGATGATGAGGAAACAATGAGGTTCTCCTCATTTTCTGTTTCACAGAGTATTATGTGCCTGACTTACCTCTCACTTATCAACATTATATATATCAACAGAAATAACTGCATGGACAAGTTGTGTAGTTTCTTGAGAAAATCAAGCTCTGTAACTTCAGCAGATGAAGTCAGGTTGACACTAGCTGTGACTGGAGGCAAGCATTATGCTTCATTATTTCAAGTGAACAAATATACTATAAAGATATTTGCTCTGGAAAGCAATAATATTAACCGTAGCTATTAAATTAATCTTGCAGCTTTGGAAGACTGTTACACTACTTCCCATATTCTACTGGACCCATTCCATTTACCTGATTTATAAATGAAAGTGATGTTATGCTCTCAGGCATGACAGTATAGAATTGCTCTCCAATACATACAGTCATGTTCCTCAACATCTCAGTTGGTTGTAACTAGTCTGAATATTTCCTACAGGATTGAGCTTTGTTCTATTATTTTCTCTTTAAAAAGTTTATGTTATGGGCACATTCTTTAATCATTACAGTTCAGGGTGTCTCTTTCTATAAGTCTTGTAAGAAGTCTGGAGCCTTTGAAATAATAGAAGGATTGAATGTCTTCTATTTGGCTAACTGACAAATATGAAAGGACTGTAATAATCCATGAGTACCTGGAGGGTATAAACATCAAGGATAGGAAAAGATTATTTAGTACAGTGTAATTTTAAGAGACTATCATTAGGAGTAATAGAATGAAATTAAGACAGATAAAATGCTACATAAGAAAGAAAATCCTCCTGACAAAGATAACTAATAGTCTATGGAATTGTTTACTAGGGGAAGTGATGGAATATGCTTTGCTTACGTCTCTTTAAATTAGACCTGAGAAAACATGCTCAAGCGAACTATAAGGAACAATCACACTCTCACAAGAAAAAGAAGCAGATGACCTTGTAGATGATTTTCATCTTCTTTTTCAGTGACTTTCAGTCTTCTTTTTCTTTAGCTGATAGAACAGAATAGAAAGGAGTGACCTTGAGGAAGGAGTTGTTCTATGTGACTTAATGGAATGAAATAATTGTATCATCCTGAACTGCAATCACAATGAGGGCTTGGTGTGAAAATCAGAAACACATTTCCATTTGTGTCAGTCTTGATGAATAATGTGCTTACCTGGAGTGATGGCAGACAGACATTCTTGGAAAGTAACATCAACCTGCATGCTTAATGAGTCGTATATCATAAGATAAGACATAGTATGTGGGTACCAGGATCTGTACAAACAGCCTATAGGTTTCTGGAACAATATAAATGGTTGATTATGATATATAGAGAGCACTACATTTATGACCTGATTACAGAGAATATCGCTTATCCACATAAAGCACTGGCATAGCTATTACTGCACCACTGCCTTGGCAGCCTCTAAAACATACCAAAAATGCTGACTTTCATAGTAATGATCAACTGTTTTTAAGGACCTGAAAACACAATGCATAATGGTTCTGCTACTTGCCTGTAGGAACAGAATGTTAGCAAGTTTGGATAATATTGTAGTTATTTTCTTTCTTTCTTTCTTTTCCTTCCTTCCTTCCTTCCTTCCTTCCTTTCTTTCTCTTTCTTTCTTTCTTCCTTCCTTCCTTTCTTTCTTTCTTTCTTTCTTTCTTTCTTTCTTTCTTTCTTTCTTTCTTTCTTTCTTTCTTTCTTTCTTTCTTTCTTTCTTTTTCCTTCCTTCTTTCCTTCTTTCTTTCCTTCCTTCTTTCCTTCCTTCCTTCCTTCCTTCCTTCCTTCCTTCCTTCCTTCCTTCCTTCCTTCTTCTTTCTTTCTTTCTTTTCCTTCTTCCTTCCTTCTTTCCTTCCTTCTTTCCTTCCTTCTTTCCTTCCTTCTTTCCTTCCTTCTTTCCTTCCTTCTTTCCTTCTTTCCTTCCTTCTTTCCTTCCTTCTTTCCTTCTTTCCTTCCTTCTTTCCTTCCTTCTTTCCTTCTTTCTTTCCTTCCTTCCTTCTTTCCTTCCTTCTTTCCTTCTTTCTTTCTTTCTTTCTTTCTTTCTTTCTTTCTTTCTTTCTTTCTTTCTTTCTTTCTTTCTTTCTTTTCTTTCTTTCTTTCTTTCTTTCTTTCTTTCTTTCTTCTTTCTTTCTTTCTTTCTTTCTTTCTTTCTTTCTTTCTTTCTTTCTTTCTTTCTTTCTTTCTTTCTTTCTTTCTTTTCCTTCTTTCTTTCCTTCTTTCTTTCTTTCTTTCTTCTTTCTTTCTTTCTTTCTTTCTTTCTTTCTTTCTTTCTTTCTTTCTTTCTTTCTTTCTTTCTTTCCTTCTTTCTTTCTTTCTTTCTTTCTTTCTTTTTTTTTTTCCTTCCTTCCTTCTTTCTTTCTTTCTTTCTTTCTTTCTTTCTTTCTTTCTTTCTTTCTTTCTTTCTTTCTTTCTTTCTTTCTTTCCTTCCTTCCTTCCTTCCTTCCTTTCCTTCCTTTCCTTCCTTCCTTCCTTTCCTTTCTTTCATCTGTTTGGTCATCTTTCCATTTTACAGCTTTTATTTTTTTTTTTTTTTAATGCTAAGCAAATATACTGAACATATCTCTTTGGAGATTCTTATTACACACATTTTAGTTTGGTACACTAATTGTGAATGTGCCACATTAAAACAGAGTAAACTGAAGAGCTGCTAATATTCATAAAGTGTTTGCTGATGCTGTGAAGTGCTCTGAAAACTTAGTTTTAGAATTGTTTAATTTAAATACAAAGTAGAATGAATTTACATCAACAGGTGCTTCGCTGTGAACTTTGACTGTTTGTTTTGGGTATAGGGAATTTGCCAGGGCTATGTCTGCAGCAGTACATAAAGTAGGATGTGATCCAAATGCCAAATCTGAGGTCAAGTGGTACAGCCTGTCTCATACTTTAATTTCTAAGCTCTCTTCAAGCCTATGCTTCAAACAAGACTCAAGAGAGTGTTACTCATGTTTCCAGCTGGGAGCAACCACTTCCTCCTGCTGTTTGTTGAATAGAGGTCATCTGGGGTTCCTCAGAGCTTCATTTTAGGGCCAGTGCTCTTTAATGGTTTCATGCATGACTTAGATGCAAGACTTGAAGGTGTACTAAGTAAGTTTGCAGGTGACACTAAACTGGGATGAGCTGTTAACTCCATTGAGGGTAGAGAGGCCTTGCAGAGAGATCTCGACAAAGATCTAGGCAATCATCAACATCATGAAATTTAACAAGAGCAAGTGCCACATTCTGCACCTGGAAAGGGACAACCCTGGCTGTACATACAGATGAGAGGCTGGAGAGCAGCCCTGCAGAAAGAGATCTGGTGGTTTTGGTCAAAGACAAGTTGAATATGAACCAACAGTGTGCCTTGGCAGCCAAAAGGGCCAACCATATCCTGGAGTGCATCAAGCATGGCATTGCAAGCAAGTCGAGGGAAATGATTGTCCCACTCTACTGTGGCCTCACCTCGAGTACTGTGTGCAGTTTTGGGCACAACAATACAAGAAGGACATAACACTGTTTGAGAGTGTCCAAAGGAGGTCTATGAAGATGGTGAAGGGTCTAGACAGGAAGACGTATGAAGAGGGGCTGAAGTAGCTTGATTTGTTCAGCCTAGAGCAGAGGAGACTGAGAGGAGACCTCGTGGTGACCTAAGGCTTTCTCACAAGGAGCAGTGGAGGGACAGGTGCTGATCTCTTCTTTCTGGTGACAAGTGGTAGGACCGGAAGGAACAGGGGAGTATCAGGTTGGATGTTAGGAAAACATACTTCCTTGACAGGGTGATTGGGCGCTATAACAGGCTCCCCAGGGCACTGGTCACAGCACTGGGACTGCCAGAGTTCAAGAAGCATTTGGATAACGTTCTCAGACATATGGACTGATTTTTGGGTGGTCCTGTGATGACCCGTGGGTTGTACTCAGTGATCCTTGTGGGTCCTTTCCAACTCAGAATATGATATGATTCTATGGATATTGACTGGGAGAATGCAGTCTGGCACTCCTTCTAACCACACGAACTGGGTGACTAATCGTGGAAAGGTGTGTATGTGCTAGGGTTCAAGTTCATGCCGTTATCAGTTTTAATTTACTAGTGCAGATGTTGCTATACAGGCATTTGGGACAGATGAGCTTTAATAAAGATCATATGAACGATGTCTGACAAGTACCTGTTTCTCTTTGTATGTTGTGAAAACAGTCTCAAAATATTCAAATATTGATGCTACACTGTAGATATCTAAGAGTGAAATAAATTCCATCTTTATTTCTCCTAGACAAAGTGGTGGTGCAGAGGATATAGATGGCTTAAATGAAAAAGCACTGTCAGGTGAGACTGCAAGCCTCCAGACGCTTCACCCTAGCTGAGCTTACCTACAGTACAAAGTCATCTGCCTACTGTTTTCTAGTAACTGTAAAATATACACTCCTATATCTGGGTGGTGATGGGGCAGAAAAAAAAGGAACGGACAATATGATCATGATCAAAATATGTGATTGCAGCTTATGCTTCTAATGTACTGTGTGCAGTTCTGGGCACCACAGTACAAAAAGGATGTAAAACTATTGGAGAGTGTCCAGAGAAGGGCTACAAAGATGGTGAAGGCCTAGAGGGGAAGACGTATGAGGAGCAGCTGAGGTCACTTGGCCTGTTCAGCCTGGAAAAGAGGACGCTGAGGGGACACCTCACTGCAGTCTACAGCTTCCTCATGAGGGGGAGAGGAGGGACAGGTGCAGATCTGTTCTCCTTAGTGACCAGTGATAGGACCAGAGGGAATGGAGTCAAGCTGTGACAGGGGAGGTTCAGACTGGATATCAGGTAGAGGTTCTTCACTGAGAGAGTGGTTGCGCACTGGAACAGGCTCCCCAGCGAAGTAGTCACTTCACCAAGCCTGTCTGAATTTAAGAAGCATTTGGACTGTGCACTTAGTCACATGGTCTGAAATTTTGGGTAGACCTGTGTGGTGCCAGGATTTGGACTCGATGATCCTTATGAGTCCCTTCCAACTAGGGATATTCTATGATTCTATGATTCTATGAACCTATGTTTGTCAGAATGCTCTGTTACAGTTCATATTTGTGATGTTTGGAAATCTTTTTTCTCTTAAAGTGAAAGCATTCATGGGTGCCATTTGCCTGATTAATCATGACAAATAACCTTTTTAAGGAAACACATTCAGAAGGTTATAAAGTACATTTTTATTTTTCAAACAAAACAAATAATATTTCAGTGAAAAAAAGAGCTTTATTTTCTTAATGTTTCAGGACTGTTCTTTTATAATAATCCATTGTTTCTGCTTGCTATTTTTCATCTTTTTTCATTACCTCCCAACTTTCTTTTCCTCCTTCATTTGACACTTCTCCACTTTATTTTTTTCTAGCATTTATTATGATGATGATAATTATATATCTATTGTTTGTAATGAAAAATTAAAGAATAAGAAAGGAAAATGGAAATGAAAATAAAAGCCAGGACTGAAAATTGAAATGTTTTTTCAGATTTCTTTGGTGAAAATTTCTAAAATAGATTAATAATAAAAAAGAACAATAATTTGAAAATCATTAACAAATAATTATTTATTTTATTTTATTTTATTTTATTTTATTTTATTTTGCTTATTTATTCAAACCACTCTTGGAGAAAAGGAAATAAAATTAAAGATGAAAAAGATACCATATAATAATTTACCATCGATTTAGAACTATAACCTAAGTGTGTAAATCTCTGTAATTTTGTAGGCATATGATTTACCCGTGCTTTTCCTTTTAAGGGAAGGACAGTTTCTAAAGTAAGAAGGTAGGGACGCTTTCTTTTTTACTTTGGTGATAAGAGTTCTCAAAACTTAAGTTCAAGATAAGCCTCTACAAGTTTCAGAATAGCTATCACTTCATGGAAACTATTTAGTGAGCTAAAAGTTAGTTGGGACTACCATCTTCTCAACCTTTGTGTTATATTAAATATGTAGTTATTGACTGAATCATTACTGTAACTGGTTTCTCCTCTTTCTCCTCTGGCAGCTAGCAAACGTGATGCCCATCTACAAGAAGGGCCAGAGGGTAGACCCGGGAAACTATAGGCCTGTTAGTTTGACCTCAGTGCCAGGAAAGCTCATGGAGCAGATTATCGTGAGTGTCATCATGCGGCACTTACAGGGCAACCAGGCGATCAGGCCCAGTCAGCATGGGTTTATGAAAGGCAGGTCCTGCTTGATGAACCTGATCTCCTTCTATGACAAAGTGACACGCTTAGTGGATGAGGGAAAGGCTGTGGATGTGGTCTACCTGGATTTCAGTAAGGCTTTTGATACTGTTTCCCACAACATTCTCCTCAAGAAACTGTCTGCTCATGGCTTGAACTGGCGTACGCTTCATTGGGTTAAAAACTGGCTGGATAGCCAGGCCCAAAGAGTTGTGGTGAATGGAGTCAAATCCAGTTGGAGGCCGGTCACTAGTGTTGTCCCCCAGGGCTCAGTACTGGGGCCAGTCCTCTTTAATATCGTTATCGATGATCTGGATGAGGGAATTGAGTGCACCCTCAGTAAGTTTGCAGATGACACCAAGTTAGGTGCGTGTGTCGATCTGCTCGAGGGTAGGAAGGCTCTGAAGGACAATCTGGATAGGCTGAACCAATGGGCTGAGGTCAACTGTATGAAGTTCAACAAGGCCAAGTGCCGGGTCCTGCACCTGGGGCACAACAACCCCAAGCAGAGCTACAGGCTGGGAGATGAGTGGTTGGAAAGCTGCCTGTCAGAGAAGGACCTGGGAGTATTGGTTGATAGTCGGCTGAATATGAGCCAGCAGTGTGCTCAGGTGGCCAAGAGGGCCAACAGCATCCTGGCTTGTATAAGAAGCAGTGTGGCCAGCAGGGCTAGGGAAGTGATTGTGCCCCCTGTACTCGGCTCTGGTGAGGCAGCACCTCAAGTACTGTGTTCAGTTTTGGGCCCCTCACTACAAGAAGGACATGGAGGTGCTCGAGAGAGTCCAGAGAAGGGCAACGAAGCTGGTGAGGGGTCTGGAGAACAAGTCTTACGAGGAGCAGCTGAGGGAGCTGGGGTTGTTCAGCCCGGAGAAGGGGAGGCTCAGGGGTGACCTTATTGCTCCCTATAGGTACCTTAAAGGAGACTGTAGCGAGGTGGGGATTGGTCTATTCTCCCACGTGCCTGGTGACAGGATGAGAGGGAATGGGCTCAAGTTGCGCCAGGGGAGGTTTAGGTTGGATATTAGGAAGAACTTCTTTACTGAAAGGGTTGTTAGGCATTGGAATGGGCTGCCCAGGGAAGTGGTTGAGTTACCATCCCTGGAGATCTTTAAAAGATGTTTAGATGTAGAGCTTAGTGATACGGTTTAGTGGTTCATTGGAGGACTTGTTAGTGTTAGGTCAGAGGTTTGATTAGGTGATCTTGGAGGTCTCTTCCAACCTAGATGATTCTGTGATTCTGTGACATGGTTACATATATAACAATTCAAAAGTATTTAAGTAAATTCTTCTAGAGCTAGTGATTTTATCCAGAGTAACACAGATGCCCACAGGTGATATACTTGTGAATGTAGATGTATATTTTAAGCAAGTCATATATTTTTTTCTCAACAGCTTCTCTACAATGTGACTATATTCTTTCTTTTTCCTGTGTTAATTCTCTTATCAAGAGACTGTCTCCATCAAAATATGTTCATGAACCTTGAAAAATAGGATCACTTTAGTCCCATCATCTTATCTTCCTTCAATTCTTTTTCCCTTTTTTTTTTCTTTTTTTTTTTCCCCCTGCATGTTTGTGACCAGAACTGCAAGCTATATTCCTAATTTTTACCTGACGTGATAAGATCATACTTGCTTTTTCACAGTCACATCAATTTGATTTTTAGCAGGCATCATGTCTTTGACTTATATAGCTACTTTTCCCTTTTACTTCTCTTGTTTTCTTTAGTGACATATCAGCTTGATTTCAAAAGCTGACCTCTACGAGAAACTGAATTGTGGAGACAGCTAACGCTTGGTTCTCACATATATAAAGCTGGAAGGTAGATTCTACCCTGAGAGGACTGGGTGTGATCCAGGTCCCACAGTTTAGACCTAATCAGAAATTTAAGCCTTGATGCAATTTCTCATCTTTAAATAGTCATTAAAGCAAGTTACCCAAATATCTTCTTATTAATTTTCCTGTTTTTCAGACCAAGAATTCTTAAGGTGTTTCTTAATATTCCGTATATATCAAAGATGCAATCAAGTAGAATATGTAATGGAGAGAAGGAATGAAAATAGTTCCAGTAGACATGAGAAAAGGAGAGTGTTCTATTTAGTCCTCTAATGCTTGATGGAATGTTATATCTACTGATATAGTTCATAAGAGATCATTGCCATAAATGCCTCTTCTGGTAAGCTGGTTCTTCAAGAAAGCATTGTTGTAGCTACTACTGAATCACAACTGCAAATATACTGGCTCTTGCCAGATATATTTTCTTTACTGCCTAGAAATTTGTCTTGGAGTACAAGAATTATTTGGCCATTTCTAGAACAACAAAGTTTATTCCTGCCAGAGGAATTCAAAAAATTCCAGAGAAATGGCTGCTGTGTGTTTCATGATGTAGCTAGCCTCTGCACTGAATTAGCAGTACAGAATCTGGATACAAAGATAGATTGTAATCCTAGAGTACACAGGACCCATGAGACCTAACATGCAAACACAGTTCTGCACAGCACATATGGTTTGCAGATAGTGTGTTCATTCTTCCACCCAGTTTCTTTAATAAATAAACAGTTACTTTAATGACAGTAAGTTTCATCAATATTAGATTGGAGTTGATCCTTCCAAATCTGATACAGCCAAATTACAGACAAGGAAAGCTATTGAGGATCACTAAGGGATTAGAAAGTAGAGAGGGACATGCACTAACTGACATGCACTAACTTCAGTACACAGATAACAAAAAACATAGTCTTATTTTTCTGGACCTACTATGCCTGTTTTACTGGGAATTCAGAGGACCTTGTGTATCAGTGCTTCCTGAAAGAGGGCATTATTTTTATGCCATTCTTATAGTAACTCTGAATGAAATTCAGTATTTATATTACTCACCTCACCTAACTGTGGCAAGGAGCCACAACAAAGCTCCAACAGTCTGGTTGGATGTTATGATTTAATGGAAATGTTATGCTAGAACGTTCTTTCACTGGTAACATGCTTACCTATTTTTCAGACATAAATAAAACTTGTTTGGCTGGTCTCTGCAAAGGTCTCTCATTAAGAAGGTGAACCAAGAAATAACAGGGCTATTGACAAGTGACTGTTTTCTTCATATGTTCTCTTAATAGCTAACACTTTTTCTTTTGATTACAAGATATCAATTCTTGTATTTTATCACCATTTTATTCCCCTGGATTGCCTTGCAATTATTTTTTTTCCCCACATTTCTTTCTTTCTTCCTTTCTGTTCCTTTCTCTTTCTTTCTTTCTTTCTTTCTTTCTTTCTTTCTTTCTTTCTTTCTTTCTTTCTTTCTTTCTTTCTTTCTTTCTAGTGAACCACAAACACTAAACACTAAAAATAATAATTCCATTAAAAATAATAATTCCGTTGGCTAATACATGCCCTCTGTTATAGATTAAATTTCAGTGGCCAATGTGTCTCATTTCTGTCATGGTGTTGAACAATTACTTCAGTTGGACATGAGAGGTAGAGTAAATAAATGGGCAGTATGCTCTAGACTATTAAACCAATCTATGGTTATTTACAAAAATATAATTCCTGATAATATGCTTGTATTTGCGATTCCTTAGGCAATAACAGTAATATAACTGAAGTTTATGAGCTATATATCAGAGGGGTTTGCTCTTACATGCTCCTAGAACAGACTATGTGCCCTAGTTTTCAGTAAATTCTAGATATTCCCTTGAGAATTATAGCTATTGTTTCCCTACTTTTCTTTTAGAATATTTTATAAATCTTACAGCCTTCTGCAGCACCTTAAATTGTAGAACCCTCAATGTCTTAGACACCATGCTATCATTTACTCTGCTTCTAAGTGATTTTAAAAGGAAAATATTATGGCCTCAGTAACTAAGTAGTATCTTCTGACTTTTTAATATTATACATTTCTCTAGTGTGCTCTTTGCGTAATTATCAATGATCAAGCAAAGTACAGAGTGGTAGAAGGCAAGCCACACTTTGTTTAGGGGCTTGTAAAAAGGATTGATCTAAGAAAGTCAAAGTTGGAACTGAGATCAGCAAGGTGACAAAGTGTAGGTAAGTAGTGATATCACAGATCTGTCTTTCTAAATGAGTAAGTAATTGTTAAAGAAAGCCCATACAAGAAAGGCTAAAGATTATGAGAAGAATTAGAAGATGATGTCAGGAAGTCAACCTGCTTGCATGCAACTACAAATGCTGGTTGTAATTATAGTATCTATGAAGAACCTCCTTTTCACAGTTTTAGTCTTCTCAGGGGTACATGAAACCTGAAGACAGGGAGTACTTTCAAGATATCTGCAAAAAGAAATGATTCAGCAGCTAAAATAAGACACTTTGAAGTGGAGGCAAGAGGCATAATGAAAGTCCTATGACCACAGGGTATGTTATAGTGACATTCAAAGAAACCTGTACAGGCACAGAATACATGACATCACGAACTGAGTGAGGGGAGGGAGAAAATGTGAAAAAGATAAATAAAAAAAAAAAAGCTTTTTATTTACTGATGCACTAAATAAGAAAGATAACAAGAACTGAATGAAATAACCCTTCATGGGGATAAAATCAAGTCTATTCCAGCAGCCGATGAAAATGCTTGTGTACACAGACATTTTATTTTTGTCTTCTTATTCCCCTCCCATCTCCCTGTCTTCCTTTCCTTCTCAAAATAAATAAAAAAATAAACCAGAAGAAGAGGGAGGAAATATTCCATTAAAGGTGAGGATGCAACTCTATTCATGCAATCAGGGATTTATTCAAAAATCTTCAATTGGAAACTGTACCAGAAGATGAAGTAATGCTTGTGGTATCTCTATGACAGAATGATTGAAGGGTCTATCCATCTGCCCTTCAATTTATTGAACTAGGGATCAGAGTCAAGGGAGGAGACGGAGTCTGTAAAGAGAGGTTTATGACTGTGTACTGGAGGAAACTGAGGAAAATAGCTGGAGCTTCTTAACAGTTTGTACAATGGCATGGTATACTTTTACTTCAGCATATGTGAGCAGACAAAAGGAAATTCATCTCAAATCAGTTATCTGTACAGAAGAAAAACAAACAAAACCAAACGACAACAAAAGTCAACATGAAAAGATATCTCCATCCATTTGCTAAACAATGATAAAAAAAACATGTAAAGATAATCAGGAAAACTCACAACAAAAGCAAGACCAAGAGGAAGGATTTTTTTCCCCCACAGTGAAAATCATTGAGTTACCAGGACCTGTACCCTAAGTTGCAAACTCAGTGGGACAGAAAAACACAAATATACTTCCTAATAAAAGTAGTCTGCTGCCATCCATTGGAAGAACATAGGGAAGATAATAATTTAGTAAAATGACAGTGCATTCAGATAAAGAAGCCCAAGACCAGGCAACATATATACACGTAAGAAGGTCTGAGTCTGATAATCACCGCACACAAAAAAAATAACTAAGAGTTAGGATTGCACTGGGACCTAAGCCTTATGAGCTACTAACAGACTCAAGACATCAGAAACAAAACCAAAGACCCTGTAGACTAGCAGCTATGAGATAAGAGCAAACGGTAACCTCCAGTATGTTTGGCTAATAGGGTTTATTTAAAAAGCAAGGCATTTAGAGCTTTTATCCTGCCTGATTATGTCTCACACTTGCTCTCCCCAGTATTGCTCCTCTACCCAGCAGGGAAGTTTCTGCTGTCCTGGGAAAGTGGGGTACAAAGTCATGTTACATCATGCTGTGTCTTTACTTGCAGTTAACAGCCTCTGCTGTTGATGGCCAAGATCCCTGGCATTCCCCTGGCATTTGTCCAAATTTATCTCCCCCAATTTCAGGATCTTTCCTCCAATCAAGACTGCTTCTTCTTTCCAGTACCATTTCTTCCAGGAACCCTTCTTTTAGGCCCCAAACCTTTAGTTTTCACAATCTGAATATTCTATACAGAATGTGGAATATAGAATATAGAAGCACAATACGTCATTACCCTCCTAATTCTTGGTTTTGTCTCATTCCTTTATTAATTGGAGGATTCAGAATGTGCCACTTTTGTTTATTCCAAACTTTATCAAAATTTGCAACAGATGTATTGTGGTTGCAGATAGCAAATAGTGGGCTTCTTGAGGTTCCACCAGTTCATTTTCAGTCATTTATCCACACACATACAAGGCATTTTCTGTACCCTGTTAATGTGCATAATTTAAGTTTTAATAATTTTTTTTTCAACTATAACATACATCCAATAAGATTTAAGCTGATTAAAATCAGTAATAAGCTGATGTCATGCAGGAGAAAAAGTAAATTTTAAAAGATATACAGGATGAATGGGGTACTACTCAAAAGACAGAACGCAGTATTATTAAGTTTTCTACTGTCAGGTAAAGTATATTGAAATGCAATACTGTTTTGGGAGCCAACATACACATTTATAAATACAAAGCACATTTATAAATACAAAAAACAAACATGGTCTGCTGCAAAGACCATTTCTCTAGTGGTGGCTACATACTGACAATGTCAGAGGAAACAAACTGCCAAATACGCACAAAAGTGACCCCAAAAATACTTAAAAAAAAAAAAAAAAAAAAAAGATTTTGCTAACTGAACATGGGCCATGGAAGAACAGAAATATTTGAAGGAGTCATGCTGTCTAGTATGCTAGTCTTCTCTAAATACTTATATATTTATTTACTTCTAAGATAGTGTGCTTTATTTGGTGTGCTCTTGTGTTAGTGCTTAGCATGATGTGAAGCAGAGAGCTTGAGGTTACTCTTGGTGATATTTTTAGTTGTCCCTAATTACCTGATAAGAATTGTATGAAATATTGTTTATGATGCACTAAAGTTTTCTTAAAGGTACACTGGTTTTATAATAGGCTGCACTTCCCTTCAGCTGAACAAAAATAAATTAATAGATAGGCTTTTCTGATTTTAAACTTCTGAAAATCTGAAAAATCTCTTGTTAATTTCAGTCTTATACCTGAAAAGGGTGAAACATATTATGGTACTTGTATATTCATTTATATACATGCATAATTTTATCTGATCAGAAAATATTTTCCTACATATATTTTGCATTTTTACACTTGTTTCAACAGTTTAAAGACTATTTTATATTAGGAAAATTTCCCTTTGCAGGCATAAATATGCTTGTGTGAGACAGGGAGAGAAAGAGAAGACAGAGAGAGAGAACTGTCTTCAATAAAGTTTATTAAACAATCTCAATGACAAGGTGTCATACAGCTACTAATGGTCTTCATGTGAGCTTTTATCTGTGCGCGCCATGCCTCAAAGAGTGATATCAATGTAACAGCCCTCATTAGTTTTGAAAATTGATTTTGTTTTATCCTCTCAGTAACCTCACTAAGTTCATGACCCTTGCTTATTTCAGGTTATATATATATATATATATATATTTTTATATGACCTCTCTTTTCATTTCTTCTATTTGACATGAATTTAGTTGTACTAAAACTCGCCTCCCCTCCCCTCGCCTCCCCTCCCCTCGCCTCCCCTCCCCTCGCCTCCCCTCCCCTCGCCTCCCCTCCCCTCCCCTCCCCTCCCCTCCCCTCCCCTCCCCTCCCCTCCCCTCTCCCCTCCCCTCCCCTCCCCTCCCCTCCCCTCCCCTTGAAATTTTGTAGTTTCAGATTGATTGAGGGGAGGGTGTCACGAGCTGGTCTCTTTTCAGTTGAGCCCGGTGACAAGACAAGAGGCAACAAGCACAAACCGGAGCACAGAAAGTTCTGGCTGAATATGAGAGAGCACTTCTTTACTGTGAGGGTGTCAGAGTCTCCTTTTCTGGAGATATTCTGGAGGTATATACACCTGCCTGGATGCCATCCTGCACAATGTGCTCTAGGTGATCCTGCTCAGCAGAGGGTTAGGACTAGATGATCTTCAGAAGTCCCTTCCATCCTCGGCCATTCTGTGATTGAAACCATTATCAAATGTCTTCTACATTTACTGGTTCAATCTCTTCTGATGCAGTTGATACCAAAGAAGGAAAAGATGCCACTCAAAGGTACCTGGACAGGCTGGATATATGAACCTAATGGGCCCATATGAACCTAATGAAGTTCAACAAGCCAAAGTGCAGTGTGCTGCACCTCAGTTGGGGCAATCTCAGACAGGACTACAGATTGGGAGAAGAACTCATTGAGAGCAACTCTGCGCAGAGAGACTTGGGGGTTCTGGTGGACAAAAGGCTTGACGTGAGCCAGCAGTGTGCACTTGCAGCCCAGACGGCCAACTGCATCTTGGGTTGCATCAAAAGAGGAGTGGACAGAAGGTCAAAGGAGGTGATTGTCCCTTCTCCTCTGCCCTTGTAAGACCACACTCGGAGTACTGCTTCCAGGTCTGGGGCCCCAAGTACAAGAAGTATGTGGAGCTGTTAGAGTGAGTCCAGAGGAGGACCACGGAGATGATCGGAGGGCTGGAGCACCTCTCCTATGAAGACAGGCTGAG
Organism: Anser cygnoides; assembly: GCF_040182565.1. Taxonomy (NCBI): domain Eukaryota; kingdom Metazoa; phylum Chordata; class Aves; order Anseriformes; family Anatidae; genus Anser; species Anser cygnoides. The sequence goes on along the minus strand of NC_089874.1, from coordinate 147,808,340 downwards.
AGAGTTGGGTCTGTTCAGCCTGGAGAAGAGAAGGCTCCAGTGTGACCTCACTGTGGCCTTTCAGTACTTAAAGAGGTCTTATAAAAAGGATGGAGAAGAACTCTTTACTTGGGTAGATAATGACAGGACAAGGAGGAATGAACAAACCAAAGGAGGATAGATTTAGCCTAGACATTAGGAAGAAATTCTTCAATGTAAGGGTAGTGAGGCACTGGAAAAGGTTGCCAGAGAACTAGTGGTTGCCCCATGCCTGCAAGTGTTCAAGACCAGGTTGGATGGGGCATTGGCCAACCTGATCTAGTGGGTATCATCCCTGCCTATGGTGGGGGGTTGGAACTAGCTGATCCTTGAGGTCCCTTCCAACCCAAGCCATTCTATGATTCTATGATTCAATGAATCCCTCTGCTCAATCAGGGACACCTTCAGCAGGTTGTCCAGGACCATGTCCAGGTGTTTTTTTGAAGATTTCCAAGGAGTGGGACTCCACAGTCTCTCTGGACAGCCTGCGCCAGTGCTCCATCAGGCACATAGTAAAGTGCTAACTGATGTTTAGACAGAACTTCTTATGTTCCAATTTGTGCCCATTGCCTTTTGTCCTACACTGAAAAGACCCTGTCTCTGTCCTCTGCATCCTCCCTTTGGGTATTTAAACACGTTGATAAAAGCATACTCTCCTTGCCTCTTCTTGGCTTGGCTCAGCTTGGCTCTCCTTGTCTTGCCCTCTTATGAGAGGGCATGAGAAGCAGAAAAATCCTTGACTATGTATAAGCACTGCTCAGCAACAACTAAAACACCAGTGTGCTATCAACACTGTTTTTCATCACAAATCCAAAACATAGCACCATAAAAGCTACTGTGAACTAATTCTATCCCAGCCCAAATCTCTGAAGATTATTACCATATCCTTATGCTTATTTTGTACTTCTCTTTCCCTCAGTGTGCTAATCTTCTATTGTGTATTATATACATGATGTAGGCATTATATACATTATGTATATATTATGTATACATTATGTATATACATTATGTATATATTATGTATACATTATGTAGACAAAAATACGCTAGCATTTTTGGCTACAGTGAACAACATGTAAGCGAAGTCTTTGTGCAGGGCTTAGTGTTGCAGTTCATAAATTCTAACCAACATCTTTAGGTACTGAAGTAACGCAAAGTAAAATACGATCTCCTAATTTTTATCTTCCTCCCAGTAAACATGAATACTCCGGAACAGAGGGTTTTAATATATATATATTTTTCAAACTCCTTTTTTTTTTTTTTTTTTGTATTTTACTGCAAAGCTGAGTATTAAAGCTATAACACTCCATACAAAATCAATTGGCACAGAATATGTTGCTCACAATAGTTATCATTTTCAATGAGTCACTGTTTCAAAAGCGAGCTTAAGAAATTTCCATTAAAATTTTAATTAAAATATGGCATTGTTACTCACAAAAAAAAAAAAGGCACAACAATAACAACAACAACAACAACAATAAAAAGAGAATAAAGGGGAGAAAGGAGGCTGGAAAAAAGCAATCAGCAGAAACTCAAACCCACATTTTACTTTGCTGGCTTAATGAAGAATATTTTCTGTGAAAATGGTCACGTCAATATATTGATGAGATGAATGTTTGCCAAAAGATTTTTCAAGAGTTGTAAACAACAATGCCAAGTTATTGCATGCAAACAGGAGTTAAAAATCAACCTTTAAGAAATAATGATACCAAATAAATTGTACAAGAGAAGAAGAAATCTGCTTCAAATGAGGGAATAGGAATTTTGGAATTGAAAGCTACAGCTTTGAATCAAATAACATCTAGATTATGTAATGTCAACTGTGGAAATGGACAAATTTATAGAAGTAACAGAGACAACTTCTGAAAGTAATGGAACACTTGAACTACATGCAAAATAGGACATAACTGTGCTGTACTTAACTTTTTTGTTTTGTTTTGTTTTGTTTTGTTTTAAGAAAGGTGATTATAATGGTATTCATATCAGCATATAAGGTGTCAGCAAAAGTTTTGACAAATAGAAAGAAAAGTAAATTAAAAGAAAAATACTATATTAAATGTATACTTCTGCATACACTTTGGCATAATTATAGGAGCCAAATAATTTTTTCCATGGTTGTTCATAACAGGATTTCTTGTGATTTCTTTGAAAATGTCAACCACTGCCTACTATAAAAAAAAGTACATTAGTAACTTCTGATTGATTTCATGCATCTTTTTGGTGTGTCAGTAGGTTCCAGTAGTTTTGTTTGTATGGTTTTCCCCATTTTTTCACCTGAAAAAAATTAATTGCCTGGTAGTTTGATTTGTATGTGATTATAGTCTGACTGATACAGTGAATCCTTCCACCACTGAGCAGACCACAATATATTTTATATATGCTGTGAGGTTACAATGACTATTGATATAAGTTTCAGAAGCAGGGGTGTGTATATATATATATATGTATATACACATATATATTTATATTTAATTATATATATATTAATATATATAATATATATCTAATTATATATATATATATATATATATATATATAAGAATTCCCCGTGAATGGGATTCACTGCTCATTGTTTCAAGTCAGTTACTTCTGCTGGCAATACAGCATGGTAATAATGCATAGTAGAGTCTTCAGTGAATGTGGAGATATTAAAATAATTTTAAATGGATGAAACTGCTGTGTGGTCATCAACAGTCATCAATACAGAGAAAGCTGTGAAGGCTTTTTTTCACTGAATTTAAACAAATGTATGCATGGAAATGTACCCTATTTCTCAACAAATCTTTAATTTTATGCATGTAAAAATACATCTCCATCCATAAACATCTCCATCCATAATGACAGAGAGAACAGATGAATAGGGAACTCAACTACAAAGAACAACAATAAAATTCAAATCCTTGATATGACTTTCACAGAGCAGTAATTTAAAAGCTTAATCTTCTTGTCCCTAGGTAAGTAACCTAACTACAACTGTTGTTCATTATTTTAGGAGTTTCCTTTCTGCCCAACTTTGTTCATCCTGCTTTTGTTTTTTAAAATCTAGCCTAGTCTGAAATGTTGTTTTATGTGAAAGCTTAATTGAAACTAAGAGATTCAAAAATTTAGGATGTTTTTTTTTTGGTCTGTTTTCCCTACTGGGCTGGTATTTTGTTATGAAATTATACTGCATTACACTGTAAAATTCCCCATTTCTATAAAGTAAACTGTCAGCAGTGATAAAAAAAAAAAAAAGGAGTATTTAAACTTTTGTTTACAAAACTTAAACATGTAAAGTCAAAATGTCAATCTGTGAAAAAGTGGCAAATAACCACATTCTATAACTTCTGGCACTGTTTTATTGCCCTATTGATCTTCTGTCTCCATCATAACAAGGAAATTATTGGGGCACATTAGTTAATGATTATTTTGATGTTATGAATAGCAACATAAAATCTTTATTATTTTTTCCTCAAAATTTATGTAATTGATATCAGTATAATGGGTTGTGCACTCAGTGATAATATGTGTCAGTTATAGACAGTTACTTTACATTATTGTAATTTACTCCCCTTCTGAGCTAACCTAAGCATCTCCTAGAGTGTCTTTGTTAAGGCAACAACAATCTACTTTTCATCTTCTCATCAGAGAATAACCATTATTATTTTTTTCTTCCTACAGGTAGAAAGTGCAACCCATGTGAAAATAATTTGGCTGAAATTCAGTTGAGATTATAAACATACATTCATAAACCTATTACTGTGCTTGGAATACACATGCTTCTTGGTTCACTCCTGGGAACAGATTTGGCTAGCTCAACCTCCTCTTAATCCATAGGATCATAGATTAATTCAGACTGAAATGTTTCTCAAAATGTCATCTAGATCAATATCCTACCCACAGAAGGACTAGGAGGGTGGAGTAGGATTTTCAGTGCTTTTTTCCAGTCTAGCCATGAAAGTAGAGGATGGATAAAACCTACATCATTGGAATGTCTTTTCTCCCTTCCTTTTCTCCTTTGTTCTATTTTAAGGAATTTAAGCCGTTGTATCTTCCAACATGTATGTAGTCTTGATTCATGAGGCACCCACACTGTGATGATTTCTGCTTAGGTAAAACACAGTTGAGATGTTGAGATGATTATCAGTTTCTGATTTTTTTTTTTTTTCCCCACTAGGACCTAGGAAAAGTCTTCGCTCTTACATCACATTCGAAATTGAAATTGGTCCCAGAGGGTTCTGGGACTTCTGGAGTTTGTTTTTCTCTTTTTGCCAGAATATTACCCCTTCAAAACTTTAACTCTTTCTTTACATCCTTTCACTGACTGTCTATTGTTTATCATATCTTACGTAAGTAATTTGTGTTCACATTTGAGATCTTTCTATTCCAGCTCTACACTGCCTATCATCTCTCTCCTACTGTTGACAGTCTGGCCACTAACTCTCCTGCTGTGACATTTCTCCACTGGCCAAATACCAAGTTTTTCAAAGAGAAGTCTTTGTACTTTGTTTCTTGTTACCTCTTGATGCGTAGGAAGTGTTCCCACAATGCCACTTCATTATCTACCTCTGAAATGTTACTTAAAATTCTCTTTTTCCATGTTGCCTGCAAAAAATGTGACTGTGGTTAGACCACTGTTGTGCTTAGATGCCAAACTGAATGCAGTCTCATTTTCTTGAAACTTTGTACTGCCTGAAGTATTGCAAAATGCCAATAAAAATATTTAACATCATCAAGCATTTATAACAAGATGCTGTTTGCACAGTCTAAGTAAAAAAAGGTTTAAGTTGTTAATCTACACTGAATAGCAGTTCCCTCTTTAGCTGTACTGGCCTTTTCAAGCAAGGTTGAATTCCTTCTCCAATTTGGCATTGCCATGGATATAATGATGAGAAAAAACATAGATGTAATAGATATAGATACATCTATATAGATAATAGCTATAACCGATAGATATATTGTAGGGCTTTACAGCACACTGGAAGATCTAGATTTGTTGTTGATGGTATCAAAAAAGATGACTTTTTAAAATTTATTTTGAAATACATAAACGAGGATTCCTGCAATCCTCTATTCAGGTATTATATAGCAACTTGGAAAAGAAAGAGGTGAATCAATCCATAACGAGGAAAGTCCAAATGAAGTAACATAAAAATTAGCTTGATGGTAGTTTCACAGACCAATTTCAGAAGGAATCCATCTTAAAGAACAAATCATAAATCTTCATTTCCTGACTTTTCTCTTTTAACATATGGTTGTGGCTATTAAAAACATGATGGATATCTAAACGCTTATAGAAACAAATGTAAAAGCAAAGTTACAGAAATTAAATTCAGTGCCATTACAGGAAATTCATTATAACCATCCAGATATCGTACAGAGTTTCAGCTCTTCACAAAAAGTTTCCAGTAAAAAAAAAAAAAAAAAAAAAAAAAGAAGATAATTCAGATGATGTTGTGACATCATTCACAGAAGTGTGTTTAGAAGACTGGTCAATCTTTGACCTTTGACAAGACACAATTATTTCAAGAAGTATCAAATACAGATAACATAATTCTGAAACTAGTATATGTATAGAAATAAAGATTTTGGTGGTAAGAATAAATGTTATATTGGGAACACAGATTAAAAAGTCAGAGAGCCATTGTAATAGACTTCAGCTATTACATCAGGGAACTGAAATATGGGATAAATGTCATGTTAATTTTGAGCTGAAAGCAGACTTGCCATCCTTTAAATTCTTAGCAGTGTGCTATTATTTGAGCCTCTCTGAGTGACCACTGAGCCTCTTAAGATATGGGATTTCCTTCCATTTTCCTTATTCCTCAACACAATCCACCAACACACATTAATTGGTAGCATTTAGAAACCTTTTCCAAAAGGTTTACACTCTACTGAATATTGAAGACAGGCTTTTAGTACCCTCTGAGAATTAGGCTTTGCCTCTCACACACTGCATGACCCCAGGGTACAGTAGTAGCAGAGGCAGACACAGAAAAAAGAAGCAGAAGAAATGCAGGCAGAAATTTTGTCACAACAGAAACATCACATTCAAAAGAAACAATGCACCCTTTGCAGTAGCAGTAAGCCTGAAGTTTTATTGAGGAATTAGTTTTTTTTTTTTTTTAACTTTTTGAAGTATTTGTTCATTACACATATGAACAAGATTTTTTATATGTGCAGGATGTGAGTAGAGATACTAAATTAGATCTTCAGTGGCCAATTGTAGGTTTAATCTTGGAATTTTGCTCAAACCACCATAAACCTGTTATATGAATCTCGTCTGATCTCTTTCCATGCTTTAGAAACAAATATATAGTTATATTGTCCTTCCTTAAAGTGCATATTAAAGTTGATTAATTATTTTTTCCCCTGAGGTGAGATGGTGAGATCCAGCAAAAGGCTAAAATCAATATTTTTGTTCTCTTTATTTTCCCCTTTTCAACTTGTTATAGTGAGTTTAAAAACAATAAAGATAACATGACTTTTTTTTTTTTTGATTCAATATATGTCTAGTTAAAAGTCTACTATTTAAGTTTGGAATTAGTAAACAGAAATGCTGTTTGCACTTTTTGCTTGCCTTCATAAAAAACTCTTTCAGTGATCTTCTTCCACTATAAGTTCTTTTTGTTAGTACTGCAGGATCTTTCAGGCACTTTCTTATAAAATTTTGCTTTGCTAACCACTGGAGGAACTGTGTCTAACCTTGTCTTACAAATGAACAAAACCAATATAAGAGATGAGACCAAAAAAGATGTAAAAAAACAACAACAACAACAACAAAAAAAAACACTAATAGGAATTTTGTGAGCAGGCAGAATTTCCCTCCCTGCTCTCCCATCCATGAACATTTACAATGAAACAACTATCACATTGATAACAGATTTCATGATAACTTGAATCTGAGGATAATACATATATATATTCTTGCTCATCATTATAGTTTTCACTTTTTCTTTGTATTCCTCTATGCAAATTTATGTACATGAAGTTCTTAGCCTGCAACACAAAGCAAAGTAGATGTTGCTGACTCAGTTACATTGGTTTATTTTTCAAACATATATCCTTATTAATATAATAATATAGATCTTAAGTACAAAGGTCTGCCAGTAAAAATAATCTTTGTAACTTCACAAGCAATGATGCTAGAAGATGAGTAAAGCTGCTTATAAATCAGAGAATCAGAAGACATATTAGTATGTGAGGTGACTTTCAACTCAGATTAATGATGATCGTCTCTTACTGAATAGAAACCAAAGAAGCTTGAAACATACTCAATTAAGCTGATCATTGCAGATGGGAGATGAGGTTTGTTTTTGTGAGTGTGTGTTTTAATCTTGCTTGAACTGCATAGTTCAGTCTAACAAAACTTTATGCATGAACTCTGTGACTTAGATATGCCACAGGCAAGGTGCTTCCTCAGAGACAGGGAACTGAAATCATTTATGATTCTAAGAACAGGCATATGCAGTCATGCTCTTTTTGCCAAAATATCTTCAGGCTATTTGAAATAATAAATAGTGTGGAAAAAGTGATAATGAAGAGGAATATTACCTAAGGTGACTGTGAATGAACACTCTAGGAGAATTCAGAAGAAAAGGGCAGATATATAGCAGTTGCTTGCAATAGCATGGCTGGATTGCTGATGCAAGGATTGCCCTACAAATCCCATGTCTTTATGCTTTAGATTATCTTCAGATGTATACTGAATCATTTGGCTGGTCACTACTCAGGTATAACAATGAATTAGACAGAGAAGTTAGTAAAACAGTAAAGTCAGCAATTCCAAATATATATATATATATTATTCTGAGTATTGTCGCTGGGTTTTCACCCTGCAATTACAGTAACTATTATTACCAAGATGTGAAAAATGAACAAAATCATATGATTCCTTCCATACACACTATAACAGTGAGACCAATGATACTGGAGTAGCACAATGGCAAAAGGTGACTGTAACTAGAAATTCATCAGTGTTGGGCCAGCATTAAATGCAACATAAATACACATGGTAAAGCTAGTTAAATACTGTCCTAGAGGCATTAAAGCCAGGAAAGCTATCAGTACACAACCACTGTTTTCCTTCAAGTACTTTTTGAGATATTCACATTTTCACAAATGTCTCTGAAAGAGAAGATAAATATTAACCGTCTTCTGTAGAAACAACGCCCCTGATTAACTCCAAATGACCTATATATTCAGTTAATCAATAACCTATTTTGTGCTTATTTATCCTTGTATCATATGTACAACATTTCTTAAAGTTGTTAGTCAAACACTCTTAATATTACGAAACTAGTATTTAGATTAAAACAGTTGACAATTTGAACAGTAGATAGAAAAAAGTTAATATATCATTACCTTTTTACATTCAAATTTTAATTTCTATGTGACAAGAGAGACTATGGCAATTAGAGAACAGCAAGCAGTTTCTTCCCACTCTGCTGATGTAGATTAAGGAATCTGCCTACTCAAATACTGTATGGTCCAAGCAGATGATCTTTTGCTACCCAAGACCTGGTTCAGTTGTCATTGCCACCAGTTAGGGCTGTTTTTGTTAGGATGCAGTCCCATATGGAAACTTCAGCCTCTGCACCCAGCTTCTTTCTTCAGGACTTGCGACTCAAGGAATAGAAACTCCTTTCATTCAAGACCCTCGTTTGAGTACTTCATCCAGTACCTCTCACCACTTCTGTTCCTTCCTCTGTCTACATTTCTGCTCACTACGAGCAGACCCTACTACTCCCCATTTCTACATCTAGCATCCATGTCAGTCCAGAAACAGAAGGTATGGTGCATAAAGGCTACATAAAGACTAGGTGGGTCCTAGAATCATAATTAACTTAGTGATATGAATTAGCTTAGTGATACAAGTGGAGGACTTGTTAGTGTTAGGTCAGAGGTTGGACTAGGTGATCTTGGAGGTCTCTTCCAACCTAGATGATTCTGTGATTCTGTGATAAAATGGTTTGGGTTGGAAAGGACCTTAAAGATCACCTAATTCCAACCCCGTCATAGGCAGGGACACCTTCCACTAGATCAGGTTTCTCAAAGCCCCATCCAACCTGGCCTTAAACACTTCCAGGGATGGGTCATCCACAGCTTCTCTGGGCAATCTGCTTCAGTGCCTCACCACAATGATAGCAGATAATTTCTTCCTAATATTATATCATAGTAGATAATTTCTTCTTTATATTTCATCTAAATCTTTCCTCTTGATTTTTAAAATAATTACTTCTTGTCCTATCAGTACACTCCCTCTCCTGTTTTCTTGTAGGCCTCTGTTACATACTAGAAGACTGCTATAAGGTCTTCCAGTACCTAATGTTCTGGAGCCTTTTCTTCTCCAGGCTGAACAACCCTGACTTTCTCAGCCCGTCTTCACAGGAGAGGTATTTCATCCCTTTGATCATCCCTGTAAAGAAGATGAAAGAAAATGAGGAAAGAAAATCTCTGTGAGGTAAAATCCCAACCCCAAATGAAACTGAAGACTTAGAGGAAGTAACAGTAGAGCAGAATGAGGAAGACCGACAAACAGTTCCCTATAATTTAAATATCCTTTAATTTATTTGCAGTCCCTTAAAATGCTACCAAATTTTATGAGTATCACAGTTTCTGTTCCCTAAAACTACTTTTGCTTTTCTCCTAGTTTTTCCTCATCTTCCCAGCAACCCAAATGACCCTTTTCAGCTCTCTTTCAGGGCTGTTGATTTATATATTATTCCTTCCAGTCACACGGTCCTCCTTCTTTTTCAGTCCTTGGTCTGTTACTTCCACAAAACTCAGTTTTGCCTACATTTCTGAGAAGCTGAGAACTCTGATACTGGCTCCGCTTCCTTAATCCTGGAAGATTCAGGGAGATTTATAAGAACATATATGTACCTTGGGTTTGTTAACTAGTTTATTTTCCTGCAGGGATTGGCCTCTAACATCCATCACTATACACCCCAGGGAGTATATATCCAAGATTAAAAACTGTAGTTATTACGTGACAAGGATGAGATTCATGAGGGCATTTTAAGACTGATTACACCAACAGTTATTTTCATAACTTTGCCAGTCAGAGCTGCTTGGGCTAACACTGTGTTATGCCTTAAGTAAGTTAGGTTATATCTGAGGTCTTTGCCAGATACCTTAAGGCCATAAGAATCAGACGAACAGGGTCAGAATTTCCAAACGGAAGTGTAAAGGTATAGTGGACTGTCAAAATAAACAAGAAGTCAGATATACTCTATGTACTAAGTATATGGAGCTCTCTATACTTCTTTAAAAGAAAAACAAATGGATAACATTACAAGCAGTGACTCGTGAAGTCTGTTGAAAATCAGCAGAGTATTGCTTCATGGGATAACAAAACAAAACAAAACAAAACAAACAATCAAAACAACAACAACAGAAAAAAATCCAAAACCACACACAGAGAAAAAGTTTTTAAAAAAGAAATGATTAAAATGTGGGGACAGTTGCCTTACAGCAATTGCAGGGACTGCTATCTACACTATCCACAGGGAGATGCTGTCTATTGTTCTATCTGGACATAATTGTGTTGTGGCAACTGGATACAACTGAGCAATCTGTGCACCCAAATTGTCAGAAATGGGTTAAGCATGAGTTGAGGGAAGATATTTGAGAACATAAACTCACTCAAAAATCATGTCCTTTATACTGTTTCAACATGGCTTTATTATACCATGCATGCACCATCTCTGTTGTAAATCTTCATTTGCACCAGTTTTATGAATTCACACATTACCTGCCATAGAAAAGTTACAAATGAGACCAGAAACAAATTATGTTTCTGAGGAACATATACCTGGGGAGGGGGATTTAAAAATTCTCCAAACCAAAACTAGTCAGGGAAAAAAAGAATTCAAAAAGAAAAATATTTTAAAATACCTTGTCAAGTTCTCTCATTATTATATGCAAAATGGCAGCTAAAAAAAAAAAAAAAAGTCAGGTAGATCTTATTAACAGAGGTATCATGTCAGCACAGAAGAGAGAGAAAAGTTCTATTGGGTGTTACCAAAGAATTACCATATCTAGACTAGTACTTTTGATTTGGGGCTTCTTTGTACCAGCAAAATTTAAAATAAAATAAAACAAAACAAAACAAAATTTTGAAAAAAATATTTAAAGAGTCAAGAAAGTAACAACTAGAGGACGCAGATTTGCAGGAACTAAACTCTGTGGAAAGATTTAAAGTGATTGCTTTAGGAGAGCCAGATACTCATCTGGTTTAAATCAGCATGGCTTCAGTGAGGATATAGTCTAAGAAACTCCCAGATATTTGCCAGATATATACAAAAATAGAAGGTAGAGTGTGGACAAATGTACTGAATAGCAATAGGATCAAACTAATTATACATGTACATATATATATATAAGTTGAATATTACAGAAATTTTAACAGTGTAGTATAGTAACAGTTTCAGATAACTAAACTAAACTGTCTCTTAAAGGAAATGAGAGAACTCTATTTCAGGAGATATCTCATATGAGACAGACATAAAAAAAATAAATAAAATGAACATCATAGAAAACAAGCCAAAATTAGTTAAAATGAAATGGCTATATTCTTTCTATTATCTACTTACTATGATTTTCTGGAGCATTTGCAATCCATGAGCTTGTAGGATTGCTTGCACACTAGGAAGACACCTAGACTTTTTTTTTTTATTATTATTATTTTTTTTTATAATAGCTCAGGTACAGCTGAGCTGAAATAAAAAGATATAAAAGGAAAAAAAGGAGGCCGTGACTAATGAGTAAGACTGGCTATAGACAATCAGAGCTGGGAAAGCTTTGTAAAACCTTCCCTTTAAACATGTTGACCCTTGTTTTATTTATTTGCCAAGTACTTCAGGTATGTAAGGGGACAGTTACAGAGAGGAGACAATTTGGGGCCTTCAAGAAAGATTTGATCATGCTACAAAAGCCGAACACACAGTTGATGCAAACTATAAGCTATGTATAAAAGACAGTGGAATGAGAGGAATGACCTCCAGCAATAAAGAACTTCTACAGGAACCATCCGTACCCACACTGGAAACTATCACACTGTGTCTTGCAACTGAAAGAGTTTTCTGGTTACCAAAAAATATTACTTTTCTTCATCTGGCTTGTCAGTCTTCCAACTTTTGGCTTGAAAACTAAAAAAACAAATCACAGCAAAACACTTATGCTGTAATGAGAGGAAACTTGGAACTTCTTAAATTTAGACATAAGCTGTAGGAGTGCTTTTTACAGATCAGATTGAATGTACAGCACAGCACAGGACAGATCCGCACCAGGTGTTAAATGGTTTCAGTACACTGAGGTCAGTGACCCTCCCATATAAAGAAACAGAGATTTTTTTGGCCCAGTGACTTGTAATTTTTTGCTGTTATAACTCCTGACTTCCCTATGTACTCTGGATTACACTGTAAGAGGAGTCTCAATTTTTAGAAATATTTGTACATCCACGGATATATTCTTTCTGTCTATAAAACTCACAAGCAAACTTGAATTATATTAGCTGCAAAGGAAAAAAAAAAAGGCCCCAAATCCTTCCACTTTACATAGCATTATATTGACAAGAAGCCTTTAGTACTCTCAGACCTCCTTCCCTTTGCCAGTTCCACTGAACAACTTTTAAATGGAACTTGAAGGGTAGGCAAATGATGACGTGGATGAAGGTCCATCCAGGTTACAGGAGTCACCTAGCCTATCACAACAACTTCCATCAAGAAAAATTAGAAAAGGTTATCGTCACAGGGGGCGCTCTTCTGAGGGGAGCAGAGGGTGCCATCTGGACCCAACCCATAGGGAAGTCTTCTTCCTCCCTGGGGCCTGAGTAAGAGACGTCACTAAAAAAGTAACTTGCCTGGTATGTCCCTCATTACTCATTATTATTTTTTCATGTTGGCAGTGATGAAGTAGCAAACAGAAATCCAAGGATAATCAAAAGGGACTTTAGGGCTTTGGGCTTTGGGCTGATCAGTTGAAGGATCAGGCTGCTCAGGGAACTAGTTAGTAAGATCCCCTGCAAAACTACTTTTGAAGATATTGCTATCAGTGCTAGTCAGTTTTTAAGTACCACCTCCGAAGAGCACAGGAACAGACAATCTCAAAATGTAGGAAGTCAAGCAGGTGGGGCAGACGGTTGGCTTGTCTGAGCAGTGATCTTCTAGAGATTATGTGGAAAAAGAAAGTGTATAGCCTCTGGAAGTGAGGTTGAGTAACATGGGAGGACTACAGAGATTCTGTTTGTCTTTGTATGGAGAAAATTCATGTGGCCAAGGCTCAATTAGAGCTGAAACTGTCCAGTACTCTGTGGAACAATGATGATGATGATTATTATTTTTTAATACGTTAACAGCAAAAGGAGTACCAGAGAAAACATTGGTCCATTACTTGATGAGGATGGTCATGCAAACAAGGACAAAGACAACACAGAGACTTTTAATGCCTTCTTTGCCTGTGTTCAACACTGATGATGGGATTTGGGACACCAGGTGTCCTGAGATGGAGGACTGTGATTGTGGGAACAATAAACTCTCAGAAAACGCTATAGTTTTGTGGGATTTGCTGTGCCACCTGGACATATATGTCTATGGGGCCTGATGGGGTTCATCACAGGGTATTCAGAGAGCTGGCTGATGTTATGTTATACAAGACCTCTCTTAATTATTTTTCAATGGTCTTGGGAATCTGAAGAGGCTCCAACTGACTGGAATCTGGCAAATGTCATTCCAGTTTTCAAGAAGGGCAAGAAAGAAGACCCTGATATTTACAGGCCTGTCAGTTTCATTTCAGTGCCTGGTAAAATTATGAAGAAACATGCTGGGAGTTACTGAGAAGCACCTGAAGGATAGTGAGGTCATTGGTAATAGCCAAAACAGGCTCATGAGTGGAAGGTCATGCTTAATAAACTTAATTTACTTTTATGACAAGGTCACAGGTCTAGTTGACCAAGGCAAGCCAATTTTTGTAATGTTTTCGGATTTCAGTAAAGCCTTTGATACTGGCTTTCGAAGTATTCTTCTGGAGAAAATGTCCAGCACAAAGACAGATAAAAACTTAATATAATGCAAGAACAACTGGCTGATGGGTCAGGTGCAAAGGATTAGAGTAAATGGGGTTACTTCAATCTGGTGGCCAGAAACTCCACAGAGCTCCATTTTAAGGCCAGTGCTCTTTAATGGTTTCATGCATGACTTAGATGCAAGACTTGAAGGTGTACTAAGTAAATTTGCAGGTGACACTAAACTGGGATGAGCTGTTAACTCCATTGAGGGTAGAGAGGCCTTGCAGAGAAATCTCGACAAAGATCTAGGCAATCACCAACATTATGAAATTTAACAAGAGCAAGTGCCACATTCTGCACCTGGAAAGGGGCAACCCTGGCTGTACATACAGATGAGAGGCTGGAGAGCAGCCCTGCAGAAAGAGATCTGGTGGTTTTGGTCAAAGACAAGTTGAATATGAACCAACAGTGTGCCTTGGCAGCCAAAAGGGCCAACCATATCCTGGAGTGCATCAAGCATGGCATTGCAAGCAAGTCGAGGGAAATGATTGTCCCACTCTACTGTGGCCTCACCTCGAGTACTGTGTGCAGTTTTGGGCACAACAATACAAGAAGGACATAACACTGTTTGAGAGTGTCCAAAGGAGGTCTATGAAGATGGTGAAGGGTCTAGACAGGAAGACGTATGAAGAGGGGCTGAAGTAGAAGATTTGTTCAGCCTAGAGCAGAGGAGACTGAGAGGAGACCTCGTGGTGACCTAAGGCTTTCTCACAAGGAGCAGTGGAGGGACAGGTGCTGATCTCTTCTTTCTGGTGACAAGTGGTAGGACCGGAAGGAACAGGGGAGTATCAGGTTGGATGTTAGGAAAACATACTTCCTTGACAGGGTGATTGGGCGCTATAACAGGCTCCCCAGGGCACTGGTCACAGCACTGGGACTGCCAGAGTTCAAGAAGCACACTCTCAGACACATGGACTGATTTTTTGTTGATTTCTTTTGATAATCCACTTGACTGTACCCTCAGCAAATTTGCAGATGACACCAAGGTGAGTGGTGCAGCTGATACGATAGAAGGAAGGGATGCTATCCCAAAGGAACTGGATAAGCCTGAGAATTGGACCCACATGAACCTAATGAGGTACAAAAAGTCAAAGTGCAGGGTCCTGCACCTGTGTTTGGGCAATCCCAGATAGGAATACAGACTGGGAGAAGAGATCATTGAGAGCAACCCTGTGGAGAGCAACTTGGGGGTTCTGGTGGACAAAAGGCTTGACATGAGCTGGCAGTGTGAGCTTGCATCCCAGAAGGCCAACACTGTCCTGGGTTGCATCAAAAGAGGACTGGCTAGCAGGTCAAGGGAGGTGATTGTCCCCCTCTACTCCACCCTTGTGAGGTCACACTTGGAGTACTGCATCCATGTCTGAAGCCCCAAGTACAAGAAGGATGTGGAGCTGTTAGAGCAAGTCCAGAAGAGGGCCACAAAGATGTTCAAGGGGCTGGAGCACTTCTACAAAGAAAGGCTGAGAGAGCTGAGGCTGTTCAGCTTAAAGAAGAGAAGGTTCCATCGCCACCTCATTGCAATCTTTCAGTAATTAAAGAGGACTTACAGAAGTAATGGAGAACGACTCTTTGCTCAATAGGACAATGACAGGATGAAGGGGAAAGATATTAAACTAAAGGACGGGAGATTTAGATTACAGATTAGGAAGAAATTCTTCACTCAGAGGGTGGTAAGGCACTGGAAAAGGTTGCCCAGAGAGGCTGTGGATGCCCCATCCCTGGAGGTGTTCAAGACCAGGTTGGAAGAGGCCCTGAGAAACCTGATCTAGTGGGTGGTATCCCTGCCTATGGCACGGGGGGGTTGGAACTAGCTGATCCTTGAGGTCCCTTCTAACCCAAGCCATTCTGTGATTCTATGACTGATTCTATGATTCTATGATTCTATTCTTCTATAATCCTTGTGGGTCCTTTTCCAATCAGGATATTCTATTATCCTATGATTCTAAATAATTAAATTTATCATTTGCAGTTCATTTTGATTAGTCCTGAGATGATATGTGTTTCCTTGGAAGCTTCTATTTATTTGTTTGTTTGTTTGTTTGTTTGTTTTCAAATAAAAAGACATGGTGGATCACAGAGAAATTAGGAGAATTGTCTGCTTGTTTTTATTTATGGAAGAGGAAAAAACAATTAAATATGAAGGCATTTCTACATGTTTTTCCCTGTCTCTTGATTATTCTCAGTCAGCACTCTGTAAATGGTGTTCAGTCTTCAGTAAGTTTGTGTGACTCCTTTTCTTTTAACTTTCCTATTAGTTGTCTTGAACTGACATTATATGTTACTCATTACTGTCACTGACGGAAAGAGTAGCGAGATCAGCATTTGGATGTGATAATCTGAACATCAACACACTTTATTAGGTGTTTCCCCTATCATACTTATAAAAAAGAATATTGATCTATTTTCCTTATGCTTTTCCTAGATGTTGCTACTTTAGCAGCTAGAAAGAAATTGCATTTTATTCCAGTAAATCAGTTTCCAATTTAAAGAACCAGCAGGAATCTGAAAAAATAAATTCATATTACAAACATAAGCAAAAATAGACTAAGCTACACTGAATGTCATCTTGATCTTGATCTGCAGGGTTCGCAGTGCTATGATTCCAGTAATTTCAATACTTTTATACTTCACTATATCAAAGTATGTGGGATCAAGAGTTGGACTATATAAATATATATATATATATATATATTTACTCCCCTTGGATGATGAAGTATGAAACACCTCCCAGATTGCTTTTATTTTCTCAGCTTCTCTAGGAATTTCCCCTGTTAGGGAATGCTAGACAGTAGATTGTAAAGATTGTTTATACACCATCAAGATAATATTTCTTGAGTAGAGGATAGATCATAGAATATTTGATGCTTGCCAGTTGCCTACCTCCTCTTAAAGAGGTACGAAGTCTACTGATATAGGGTCCATTTTTTATTTTTTTTTACTTTACTTTTTTTCACTTTTATTTTATTTACTTTTATTTACTTTTAATTATTTTATTTTATTTTATTTTATTTTATTTTATTTTATTTTATTTTATTTTATTTTATTTATTTTATTTTTATTTATTTTGCTAACCACAAAAGTAATGAGTCTAACCTGCTAATTATATACACTTACAAAACATCTGGAATTAGCTTTATTTGGAAATAAACATGTAACTTACATGGGAAAGACGATGTGCTTGTTCTTCCTTTGTTACCAGGTAAGTCCACCCAAATCAAACTAATCTTCTAAATACATTGAAAATGTTCTGTGTTAAGGAAGCTTTGAAAAAGAATCATAGAATCATAGAATATCCCGAGTTAGAAGGGTCCCATAAAGATAATTGAGTCCAACTCCTGGTACGACACAGGTCTACCCAAAAGTTTAGACCATGTGACTAAGTGCACAGTCCAAACGCTTCTTAAACTCCAACAGGCTTGGTGCAGTGACTGCTTCCCTGTTCCAGTCTGCGACCACCTTCTCAGTGAAGAACCTCTTCCTGATGTCTAGCCTAAACCTCCCCTGCCTCAGCTTGACACCATTCCCGTGGGTCCTATCACTGGTAATTAAGGAGAACAGATCGGTGCCTGCCCCTCCACTCCCCCTCATGAGGAAGGATCTCAGTCAAGACTGATCAGTGATTTCAATGAACAGGTCATTTGTTATAGTTAGGATTTCACAAGAACTAAGAGAAAAGAGAAGAAAAAAACGTTCTTCACTTCAACTGCATCTTATATATATATACATGTATATAATTATTATATATCAATGTATATATTATATATAATTATTATATATTATTTTATACATTTATATATATATATAAATACATATATATACATATATACTAATATATACATATAAAAAATATTTTTTCCTGAATGTCTGGAATGTAAAAAACTTGTAAAAATGATTAACATCATTCTGATCTTTTCTTTCTTCTCTCTCTTTTTTTTTTTTTAAGAAAACTTTTTATTTATTTATAGTTTATTCATTACAGTTGAAAGTTTGCTTTAGATTATTCTTTGCTGTATTTATTTTACCCCTAGAATTTTTTCATAAAACTATAAAAAAGTTAAAAAAAAAAAAAAAGAAAGAAAGAAAGGAGAGCAGTATAATGGAAAAGCCTGGAATTCTAAATTGATGATCCAAATTCATGGGAAAAACAAAACAAAACAAAACAAACAAATAATAATAATAAAAAAAAACACAAAACACAAGCATGTCAAAATCCAACCCTGAGAATCCTGAGATTTAGTTATTCTGGTCTTAATGTGTAACCTTCAAAAATAGCACCAAAACATGAGTTTAACCTATGTAGGACTTCCAGGGTTTAAATTTTAGGAATTAGTTATTGAATCATTAAGTAAAGAAGTCAAAATGATCAGCTTATTTCCCTTAGAAAACAAGAGAGCAGGAAAACACTACTCCTTTAGCTGAAATAATCCCCAAATGTGTAGTTTAAGATGAAGTTCAGTTAGAAGATGTTTTTTTTTTTTTTCAGGCTATTCTTGTTATAGCTGATCTCCACAAATTTTGTTTAGAACAAATTTGTACACAGTGTCTAAAACTAACTTTAACTCTTCTTTGATTATTAAAATATCAAATTGTATGTCTATGTTACAAGTGAATATATGTTACTGGTTAAGCTCTGAGGTATTTGAGTGAATAATACATATTTCAGATGCTCATGGACCAGGAAATATTTCAGAAGGAAAAAGGATGCCTATTTCTCAAGGTATAATTGCCTTCTTTCAGGGTAACTTTTTTTTTTTTTTTAATTTTAAATAGGTACTTCAAAGAGATTAAAAGTGGGCTATCAATCCTTTGAAGCTGTCAAGAGGTAATGATTTAGGATTTCCATTTCAAAGAATTTTACATCTGAGATAAAATAGAACAATTCTATTGAAAAACAGAAGATCCGGGCCTGAAATGACAAAACAGCTTCTAAAGGATCAGCTAACAGAAGTGACATCTTTTTATTGTTCCTTGGTGAGTCTCTTGACCTATATATTCCTCAATTATCTTAAACCATGAGTTTATTACTAAGTCAACTCAATTACTCTCTAGAAGTTAGGCTAAATAAAATGATATCTGCTGTGCCCTTAACACAAAATGAATATATATATGTATTGAATTGAATACATATATGAATATATATATATGAATATATATATATAGCTTGAATATATATACTTTTTTTTTTTGTCTGATGTTTTAAAGGTCAGATCAAATTATCTATAATATATGATGTTTTATTTATTTATTATCTATAATATATGATGTTTTAAAGGTCAGATCAAATTATCTATATGTATGAATGTACGTATGGATGTCTTCCTTACATAATGATTACCTTCTATTTTCCAAATAACTGAGTTTATTATTATTTATGTTTAAATGCTTTTTATTTATTTGATTATTTATTTATTTGATTATTTATGCTTTTTCTTGTTTGAGAATGAGGAAAATATAAATCTTATATGGTCATGGCAGAATCAAAGAGGCAGAAGCCATTAGAAGCAGACTGGTGGTGGCAGTGAAATTGGTATGGTCAGAGTAAAAGCCCTGGAAAGTCAAGTTAAGTAATACTACTTCCACTAAAAGAGTTGTGAGCTATTAGCTACTATTGGCACAGTTATATTTCCCAGCAGCAATAACGACTGTGACGAGTGTTTCCCAGCCTTTGGATGTCAGCAAGAGGATTAAGACCTGGGTTTTCCATGAAGTTCCTCACCTTTTCGTTTCCTGTGGTAAGACGGGCACAGACATGGCACAGCACGCACACACCTCTCATCCTTGAGGTTCCTCTCTGATGCTGAGAAGCCTTAAAATGACTGTAGATCCGCCACTATTGAAGAGCAAGCACAGTGAATTTCATATATGTAGAGGATATCAATTCTAACAACCACAAAAAAAATTTGATTAAACTTACAAAGATATAAAAACAAATATCTCAATCTTATTTTGAATTTTTAACTAAGCTTAATGGGGTAACTTTCTCCTGGTAGTAGAACCTCCAGATTAATCATTAAATATCTTCATATAGTAGGTAATTTGTCTTAATCAGAAAATTAACTTCAATGGAATTGATGGTTAGGTAATGGACAAAAAGTATACAATTGATTTATATGTATTTTTCAGAAAGCTTTTCTAACAAATATATATTTTTTAATATATGGTCAGAATTTGGAGAGATAAATTACCCCAGAGGAATGTGTGGACAAGAAGATCAATCACCTGAATCTGTAGTACACTAAACAAAAATTTATTTAAAGTGTAGTTTCACTTCATATAAGTCAGCCTCAAATATAGAGAATATTGGAAAAACTGGGGTGACAAGGAAATTTTATGGAGTTTGCAAACATAACCAAGTGCAGACTTGGATAGAATCTGAGAAGAACCAATAAACATTGTTTCCTAAGATTCCCCTTTTTCTTTCTAGGAAAACTTTTACACTAGACTCAAGGTTTTTTTTTTTTTTTCTTTTTTCTTTTTCCTTTTTTAGTAGCCACTAAAGTACTGGGTAGTTTAGTTTCTCATTAAAAATGAAGAAAAATAATCCCACAGAGGAATGGCTCCAGAAAAAAAAAAAGGACATAGTGAAAATCTGAACTCTTCAAAACGTGTTGGCAATTATACATGAATCTAGTTTTTCACACCACAATATCCACAAAAAATAACTCTTTCAGATACACCTGGTTTAATAAACATTTAAACTTAAATCACTCAAACAACTAACAGTCTAGATGATGTAAGAGACTTAACCAATAAAATAACTGAATACTAAGAACATACTATATTACTAAATGTTTTTAAATCAAACCAGATCAAAATATGAGCTTTTAATGATTATTTTGTTGCTGATAGTCATGTGGCAGTGATCTGTAACTTCATTTTATATACTAAGTGGTTATTAAAATGTCATTTAACTTTGGAAAAAAATAATTTAGTGGTAAATAAAATGTTGACATTTGTCTGGCTTAGTCTCCTTTTGAGATGAAATTTTGCTTGGTTAAATATTTACAGTAATTGATAACTGAAACCACTGAAGAAGGAAGGAAAGATTTGTAAGCCTTTAAGGACACACAGTAGTAAAGAGAACTAAGAATAATGAAAAACAACAAAATAAATAGAGAATTAGGAATCTCTTTGTGTTGCCACCTCAATTCTGTATTTTGTCTTTATTTCACCTTCTGACTTGATATTTATTTGGGAGCTGACACACTGACTGTACATGTTCAAATAACAATAACTTTATAAATCCTGTATTTATTTTTGTCAAATCTCTTCCATGTTACATCAGTGACTGGGTGAAGAAACATGTTCTCATTTCAGTGACCTTACTCTTAATTGATGTTGGAGCATCATTATTTCCTTCTAGGTTTTGCTGAGTTAGTATGTGACATAAATCATAGTAGATTTGGCCAATGATCTTTTATTTTTGGCATAATGTGTTACCTTTGTACCAAACATTCAGCTGAAATGATTTTTAGAAAAATACCATATTGCTAAACAGAAAGCACCAAAAAACTTGTTTCCTTTTGCTTCATTTCCCTGCTGTCTTAAATCTAGATATTTTAGACCCTACCCAGTATTTTTCATGTGATTCTCATGTCTAAGTGTGAATTGAAAAAATAAAACCCTAGACCATAGACTATTTCTATTTCTTTCAAAAGATGCACACCTAATACTTTTTAATCCAGTGAAATTAATTTCATAAAGACAAAGACAATTCAGGGCTGAAAATTATTTTGCATGATTGAGGTTGATTCTTTAAATTTATGATAAATCTGCCAAGAGCTATGGCAAGGGTAACAAGGGAGCTGAAAAACAACACCCAGCGTTCTGGAAATGCTCTTGCTGCTGCAAGCAGGAAGATGCTGGCAGAAGAGAATTTCTGTTGAGAGTGAATGATAAGCGATTTAATGATTTTTACTGCACTATAATTTGCCCTCTCTGAGCATCGCAGTATTCTGAGAGCAGAACTTGGTGGTGCTTGGGAAGGCGTATTTTGAAGGTGGTGGTCCTTACTAGCCATATAGGGATGAGCCTTTGCTCAAATGATGAGCCTTTGCTCAAACCACAAAGAGAACAGGAGATACGGAAAACACCCTTGTGAAGGGAAGCCATTAAAGAAGACATTAAAAATGAGGGGAGTTCCAGCTCCACACTGGAACAGGTTGGCCAGAGAAGCTGTGGATTACCCATCCCTGGAATTGTTCAAGGTCAGGTTGGAGGGGGCTTTGAACAACCTGGTCTAATTGGAATTAGATGATTTTTAAGGTCCCTTCCAACACAAACCATTCTATGATTCTGATTCTATGATTCTATGATTCTATGATATAATTTGGCAGCTGGAGTAGCTGCTGTGATGTGAAACATTCATTTGAATGTCAAAGAAGCAAAAGAAGCCATTGCTTTAGAAAACAGTTTAAAATGGGATATAAAGGAAAGAAAATGCAGAATTTGTTCCCTTCCTTTTTCTCCCCCGCCCCCCCCACCCCAAAAAATAAAAAAATAAAAACGCAGGAAAGACAAGAATAAATTGTTCCTTCCGTAGGTAATTGTGTGCTATCTGTTACTGACAGCACATTGCTAATGTTACAGTTTAGACTATGCAGTTTTTCCCTCTTTCCCAGAATTTTTAATGAGTGTGGACAGTCTCAGTTTGCCTTCGTTAGGCAAACCAAGTGGTGGTTTTCCACTTCATCCCACAGTTTTATATTGCCTATGTCATTGTTTCAGGCATTCAGGCATAAGAAATAATTAGTTCTGGAAAACATCTTCTCTTTTTCTTTTTCTTTTTTTCTTTTTTCTTTTTCTTTTTCTTTTTCTTTTTCTTTTTTTTTCTTTTTCTTTTCTTTTTCTTTTTCTTTTTCTTTTTCTTTTTCTTTTTCTTTTTCTTTTTCTTTTTCTTTTTCTTTTTCTTTTTCTTTTTCTTTTTCTTTTTCTTTTTTTTTTTTTCTTTTTCTTTTTCTTTTTTTTTCTTTTTCTTTTTCTTTTTCTTTTTCTTTTTCTTTTCTTTTTCTTTTTCTTTTTCTTTATCTTTTTCTTTTTCTTTTTCTTTTTCTTTTTTTCTTTTTCTTTTCTTTTCTTTTTCTTTTTCTTTTTCTTTTTCTTTTTCTTTTTCTTTTTCTTTTTCTTTTTCTTTTTCTTTTTCTTTTTCTTTTTCTTTTTCTTTTTCTTTTTCTTTTTCTTTTTCTTTTTCTTTTTCTTTTTCTTTTTCTTTTTCTTTTTCTTTTTCTTTTTTTTTCTTTTTCTTTTTCTTTTTCTTTTTCTTTTCTCTTTCTTCTCTTCTCTTCTCTTCTCTTTCTTCTCTTCTCTTCTCTTCTTCTCTTCTCTTCTCTTCTCTTCTCTTCTCTTCTCTTCTCTCTTCTCTTCTCTTCTCTTCTCTTCTCTTCTCTTCTCTTCTCTTCTCTTCTCTTCTCTTCTCTTCTCTTCTCTTCTCTTCTCTTCTCTTCTCTTCTCTTCTCTTCTCTTCTCTTCTCTTCTCTTCTCTTCTCTTCTTCTCTTCTCTTCTCTTCTCTTCTCTTCTCTTCTCTTCTCTTCTCTTCTCTTCTCTTCTCTTCTCTCTTCTTTCTTTTCCCTTCCCTTCCCTTTTCCCTTCCCTTCCCTTCCCTTCCCTTCCCTTCCCTTCCCTTCCCTTCCCTTCCCTTCCCCCTTCCCTTCCCTTCCCTTCCCTTCCCCCTTCCCTTCCCTTCCCTTCCCTTCCCTTCCCTTCCCTTCCCTTCCCTTCCCTTCCCTTCCCCCTTCCCTTCCCTTCCCTTCCCTTCCCTTCCCTCCCCTCCCCTTCCCTTCCCTTCCCTTCCCTTCCCTTCCCTTCCTTTTTTCCTTTTTTCCTTTTTTCCCTTTTTCCTTTTTTCCTTTTTTCCTTTTTTTTTCTTTTCTTTTTTTTCTTTTTCTTTTCTCTCTCTCTCACCCCCCAGGAGCTGAGCTAATTCATTTTAAAATAAAAATATCTCCATTTAAGATCCCACACTGAGAGTGTCACAAATTCTGTCAATTCACCAAATTGGTGACTGCCAACAAACGGCTGAGAAATGTCAGATTCAGTTAAAAACTTTGGCTCAGCTAACATCCTCCCATGGAAAAAAGTCATGGGATGGCCAAAAATCAGGCAGAGTGATCTGCAGGCTTGAGCCACATTTTCCACTGCATCATGTGCTGAGGAATGTTGGGGGGATGGGTTCGGACACCCACAGAGCCAGCAGGGATCACAGCTCTGTGGACCTGCAAGGACTTCTGTAGGATGCATTTTCCTGTGAATCCGTCGACCCTGAGGTATGCCTGGAAAAGCATCACCCACACATAGGCCCAGACCTTGCTCACATGTTGTCCCAGGTGGCTTGGCTCCTAAGACTTCAAACGTACATTAGAGGTATTTACAGGTGCCGAGTGGGAATTGTACAAAGTGCTTCTGCCAATGTCAATAGCAACTACGCAAAGAAAATGCCTGTGGCTTTCAGTTAAGAGGAATGCTTCTCTGTTCCAGCAATGCCCTCTCCCTGAAGAGTTGCACTGTCTCAAAACCTAAAGACCTCCTTTTGCAGGCAATTCTCATGCAGTGCCTTTCATGGGACTAAAGGGATAGATAAGATAATGTTACTTCATCCCTCCCTCCTTCTGACAACATTTGGACCAAAAGATTGGATTTTCTGCTCTTTTCAACCCCTCCATGAGAGGAGTTGGAGGAGATTACACAGTTATTTATCATATGTGATTCAAAGTCCTCTATGTATGGTTAGAAGTTCTTCTCGCAGCATGAATTTTCCACAGACTGCATGGAAATGAAAGGACATAGCTTTCTTTTAATTATTCTGCATCGTTCCTTCCAGCTTAATGCAGAATTTTATTCTTGTGTTGTCAAGGACATCAATATGCAGTTCAAGGTTTGGGGGAGCGAGAGTGATGAAGAAAGTAATGAAAGATGTTTGTTTGAAGACAAAATAAGAATCTACAAATGAAAGTTTATCAGAGTTAAGGCATTGAAGTAATATTACATCAGCTAAGAAACTACAGCTTCTCAATAGTGATGCCTCTGACATGCACATTCTGAAAGAAAAATAGATGTACAATATCACCAGATCATTGCTAACTCTAACATTTTTTTTTTCTGTTTGCAGTATGTGTCTGTGATTGATCACCCACTTGCAGATGTGCTGTTAAATACCCCTCTTTCTGATTCTCCTGTCTACAACAAGCAGATTCAAACAGCCAGAATAAACAAGGGTGTTTCTGTCAAACAGCTACCCAGTTATATCCAAAAAAAGAAAAGAGTTGCCAGGGAAAGAGAGATTCTTAACCCATTTCCCAGCCTGAACACAACAACAACAACAACAACAACAACAACAACAACAACAACAATAACAACAAAAACACAGCACCAACAAAAATTATTGTCCAGCTAAGTACAAAGTTCTTCATATAAGAAGCCAAGAAAACCAGAATCTTTTTCTCACTCTTTCTTTCCCTCTCTCCCCTTCCCCCCCCCCCCCCCCCCCCCCTTTTCCTATTATTGGACAAGATAATTAGAGTTTTTAAACTGGCTCCTTCTCTTTCTTCTTTAGTGTTTCTAATTCATTAAAAGTGGGAATTATAAAGTGTGCCTCCATTGTAATGCAAATATATATATGTATATTATTTTTTGAGGGTTTGTGGGCTTAATTTTATCACCTTTGTATGTTTTTGAAATTTGTTGAGCCTAAACCAATCCTGGTAGAAGGATTCCTGGGAGGAGGATCCAACCTTTAGAGTTCAGTACACTAAGCCGTATTGATTTTTGTTGAATCACCTCTATTTCATAGAAGTAATAGACAATATCCAGCCTAGTGTCTGAACATTTTCTAAAAATTAAGCTAATT
The DNA here is from genome assembly GCF_040182565.1 of Anser cygnoides. Lineage (NCBI taxonomy): Eukaryota > Metazoa > Chordata > Aves > Anseriformes > Anatidae > Anser > Anser cygnoides. The sequence continues at coordinate 147,782,432 of NC_089874.1, read as the reverse complement.
GAAAAAGCCAAATAAAATTAACAGTCAACAATTATCCAGTTAAACGAGAAAAAGACCCCCCCCCCCAAAAAAAAAAAAAAAAAGATTAAAGCTCTAGTGTCTATTATTAGCAGACTAATAGAATGGAATCAAAGAATTCATCAGCCTCAGACAGTCAGACAGTAGGTTGATAAGGTCTTCCTGCAGATAGGCTGGAATTCAGTTGTTGCTTTGCATCAGTAGTTATGGAACAGAAGCTATTTCCTATCCAAATTTATCTGAATTTTTACAGCTTAAAGAAATATATATTTCATTATTAAATGGACAGAAATCATTTCTGTCATTGCCTCCAAACAACTGCATGCATGTATGCCAGTGGGAAGACTGCCTCTGTCTTTAGTTTACTAGCAATTACAAGCAGTACTACTGTGAAGCCATGAATACTGCAAAGCATTTTCAGTTAACAACTAAAGAAGTAAAAGACTCTCAAATGTTCATAGTTTTATGTTCTGCTTCCTGTTGCACAGATGATACAGAATTTATAACAGATGTTGAATATGCTATCAAAGTCACATAAACGGGAAGAGACATTGATCTTTGACCTTAGTAGTGTCTGAGAAAATGTCACTGCTTTCCCATTCCTTTTTTTTACAGACTGTTCTTCTATTCCTTATAGGTTTGTTACAGAAATAGGTGCCATATAATAAAAATGATAGTGAGAAACATAGGAGGGACTACAGTCGTGAGAATATGCAACATTCATAAGGCAGTGTCTGGAATAAAAGACATTTACAGAAGTCTGACCCTGTCAGTCTGTGTTGAAATCTTATGCAGTTAATAAAAAACCTTCTGCAACAAACCTGCTTCCGGAGTCTCAAATCATATACCATTAAAGTCAGTAGGAACTTTACAATTTTTTTTCATTAAGCTGAGGATCAAATTCTGAATGTTTACTTCCCATTTTCCACATCGCCTATTTCTCTTCTAAATTTATAAACTGAGGTTATAATGAACATTTTTAAAGACTCAACATTTAATCACATTTACATGAGAGTTAGATCATAGCTAAGATACTCATGTATAACATGCATATTTACTTTATTTCCTATTTTTATTTGTAATTTTAATAAGAATAAAAATAAAATAAAATAAATAAAAGAAGTAAAACCAGAAAAAACTTCTCTGGTGTTTCACAGAAAACTTATGGATGCCCTGTCCCTAGAAGTGTTCAAGGCCAGGTTGGGTGGGACTGAGCCAGGGATCTGGAAGCAGAAAATCTTTAAGGTCCCTTCCAACCCAAATCATTCTATGATTCTATGAATCCATGTAAATAAAAATAAAAATAAAATAATAATAAATAAATAAATAAAAGTACATTATGTCTTAGAAGAACTTAGTCATGATTACAACCTTCCAAACTTAGTTGTAACAATAGAGAGTTTCTGAACATAGATTGGTAGCTCAATTTTAGCAGTAACAGGTAGCAGTAGAACTATCCAAAGGTCTGGAAGAAAGAAAAAAAACAAACATTCACCACCATCAGAACATTTGAAGATGAGGATAAAACATTGTACTATATCTGACATCTGAAGGAAAAGAAGTAAATGGTCAGCAAAACTAATCTCTACAGCTGTTAAAGGTGAAAAAAAAAAAAGCTAAGAAGGTTACAAACTCTACAGCTGACAAAGCAAAGTTGCAGTGCATTATTTCATTAAAATATTTATTGGCAATACAGAAAAATGCTTTTACAAAAAAATTCCAATTACTTTTAACCTTATTTCTGTTCATTGTATTAAATAGCAGAGCTGTAACTAACTTCAGAATTTCAACACTCAGCTTACAATTTATCAATTTAATAATGGTACCACAAAGTGCCTAACACGTGGTTAATTTTGCATAAAACTATTGGGATTTTCAAAATTTAAGCCAGGAAAATGGAATACTTCACAGAGTATATTTATATAAATATATGTTTTAAATTTCAGGAAAAAACAACCCACTGAATTTTAAACAAGTAATATATTGACACCCGATAAATCTTATTCTATTTTTACATTTTTCTTGCAACAAAACCCAGTATAAATTCCTGAACACTTTTAAGGCTATTGGAAGTGTATCCAGCAGTTGCATGTCACAAGCTGACAATTTTTCTAAATCTAATTTGTGACTGAAGTCTTGCTTAGAAACTGGAAGCTATGGGGATATTTAAGGAACTAAACATTAAAATATCCCATGGAAGGATACTGAAATCTTACTACAAATTAGAAAGCACTAAAAAAATAAATGTTGAAAATCTCTAACCTTCTTAACGAACAATCTTCCAGTCTTTAATCCCAAGTATGCGACCTGCAACATGAATACTGTAGGAGCCCTTGTACCCTTAGCTGTAGGTCCAGCAGGTGACCAGCTATGAAACAGGCAAGAAACGCTTCCCACTCCCCAACAAAAAAAGCAAGCATTTTTTTTTTTTTTTATGTACATCAGTTAAGTGAAAATGTGCATAGAAGAAAAGTATGGTAGGAACTATAGTAGCAATAGACTGTTTTTTACAGTAGAAAAAAAAAAAAAAAGTTTTCCTTTCCTCATTCAAAACTGCACCTTACATCACCTTTATTTTCAAAAACATTCTGAAACTTTTTTTTTTTTTTGTCTTTCTAATTTGAACTGTCTTCCTCCTTCAATGCAGAATTCATTGTAGTGGAGTCTCACTGTATAGCACAATCAGTAAGTAGCAATGGACAAGTAGAATGAAAATGGTAGAAACCCAGACAATGGTTGCAGCATATAGTGAAAAGCAAAATTATGATTATACTAAAAATGGATCCAAAAATGTAATCTGAGTTCCACGACTGGTATAAAAATACAAGCAAAATATATTGTAATAGCATCATAATGTTCCATTTTAAACGGATTCTTTTATTTTTCTTGTAGGTTAGCTATTATGCATACAGGGCAAATTTTGTTGATGCAACTATATAACTCATTGCATCACAGGAATGTAAATACAAACAGAATTTTTTAATTTTTTAGTTTTCTTCAGCATGAACTTTTTCCCTCTATTTATTTCTGACTAATTCTCTCTTAAAGCTGATAATCTTTTAATTTATATTTTGTATATGCCCCCTCCTTATTTGCATCTGTTTCCTTTTATTAAACTTTAATAAACGAGTAAATAAATTTCCATTTTTACATAACTAAGGGAGGTTCTTACATGTGATGTCCACTTCCATCAGATTTCACAGCTCCCTAGTTCTGAGTCTTGTTTCTCTCTTGTGCCTGGCATGGAAGGTACACATGCCAGCACCTAGCAATGGCTTTTGCTGTGTTTGTGGGGGTAAGCTCCAGCAACATGAGGGCTGTCATTGCATTTTTTCCTGCCTTATTGTACCTTTTTAAAACAATACCTACAATATAGCACAAGAAATGTGCTTGGTGCATCATTTTCATAGTCCAGTATATTTGCTCTTGAAAAGAGATTAGTCTTTTCACATTTCCATACTCTCTGTGCAAATGATAACTTTTAGACAGAGAGGACTTGCAGGTTTGGAACTGTTGAAAAAACTGAAACTTGCTGAAACTTGCTGAAACTGAAACTTGCAACTGTTTCTCCAAGTCAAATTTCTGAACTATGAAATATTTCATTTTTCATTTTTTTAAGTTTTCTGGGATAAATACTAAAGAAGTCTTACACAGATCTCTTTCAGCTGTGCAGGTGTCTTCTTGTCTGTTTTTTAATGAGTTCTCCTGTGATCTTCATGGATTTGCATAAAAAAATGTTAAATGTGACATGAACAGATATTGCGTTTAAAATAATTGTTTACCCAAGGCTCAGCATAACATCAATGACCACTCCATGCTGGTAACACAGCTTGTCTTGGACACTGAAAACTGTGGTCACAGGTTCTGAGGTAAGAAAATGTGCACGACAGGATTCAGAGGAAATCCGTGTTAGAGTGAACGTGAGAAAACTGTATACCTCATTGCAGAGAAAAAGTCACACAGACAGACAGATTGGGAATAAAAGAAACTGCTTTTCAGTTTCAGCATTTTGCCCTGTATTGTCACTGTCAGATCGGAGTGACTTTCCTAATCACTTGTACCAAATATGCTTTATGATTTTGTGAGAGATGTGGATGGAGATTTTTTTAGTAGTAGCCCGCAATAAGGGAACATATTGAATAAACAACACAAGGAAAAGCAACAGACTTAATATAAAAACAAATGCAGTTGCTGTCACCACTTTTTCTAAATGTTCAATTTCACATACTCATAAAAATATAAATACATTGTGTTCTAATTTTGTAATTTTCAGCAAAATTGAAAAAATTGATTAAAATAAAAGTGTGCTGTGTACTTCTGATAAAACAATTCATAGGCTTTAGAAATGGGACAAGAGCTGCCAAAAAGGAAGTCTCCTGACTTACTTCTTTGTCATGATATTATTGTGGCATAATACAGTTGATGTTCATGTTTAATTAATATTATGCAAAACAGTTTTAAGTTGAATGTTCACTATGACATTCATAACCCACTTTTGCAGATATACTCATTTATGAATCCCCTCACTAGCATGATATTTTTCAGCAAGTGAAGTGTTACAAGCTATATTAAAAGCTTTGAAAAGTGTAATATCACTACTCTGTTGAAAACCACCCTTGCTGTTCAAAGAGAGATTATTCATGTACAAGTGTATGACCTTTCATAGAAGTTTTTCATAATAAATGTAATAATTGCAAAATAAATTAACTTCCTCTACAGTAATGCTTTACTATATATATATATTCATAATTGCACGCATTCATAAAAGATGGAACAAAATGTTCTAGTATCTGGTTGTAACACAGCTGAAATTCTAATTTTATATTAGGTCAAAACATATAAGAAAAATCTTCAGTGTGTGGAAGTTGATGCAGTAATTTTTATATGACTCATTCAAATCCTACCTCCAAAGGTAATTGTTATAACCATTCATAATGTAAACGCACATCATCTGCTTTTCAGTGCTTTAGGAGGTTCATGACAATTATTTCTCTTAATAAGATTTTTTTTTCCCAGTAGAATATTGATTAAGAACAAAGGACAAATTAACAAGAGTAATATTGTTATCCTTACAGTGCAAAAATCACTTTCCTTCCATTTTTAGTCAAATACATCACAGAAAATGAAGGTATTTATTTATCCTCACTTAAAAAAAAAAAATTATAATAACTGTACACAATCACAATATTTTGAAGTGTCACATTGGTTATTTTAAAATGTTATTGTAAACCTTTTCCAATACTGAAATGGAGTTTAAAAGACTTTTTTATTCCCTGGTAAAATAAAAATACTAAAGATCTTTTAATCCTCTCAAATCAGAAGTCCTTTTATGGATGCAGCTACACTACCTTCAGATCTAAAGCTGGATTATCAACAAGTAATATGCAATAATGGTGTGAATTACATTAGCTGTCTAAATCTAGTCTGTATTAAATACATCCTAAGATGTACGTGGTCTAAGCTACTCACGTAGGCTTCTTCTACAGTTGGTGGAAAGAAATAGACATCTTCAAAAGTGTAATTCATCCTTTTTCTGAACGGTTTCTAGCATAAGTTGTTCGTCCTTTGGAGCAACCTTTCTCTTCACAGACTGCAAACTCATAGTAGAATTGTCAACTTAATTTTGATGAGAGGAATCCTGCACAAATTTACCAAAAGCTATTGCATTTGTCAAAAATATTTACTAGGTAAATTAATCTCAGGCATAAAGCACTTTGCATATCTCAGAATTAGATTTATTTTTTGACAAAGATGATATAAGATCCTGATAATAATGTAAAGACATGATCGCAAATTCACTGATAGCAGTAAAAGGTTTTCCATTGATTGTTGTGGGTAGTAGTACACATCCTACATATTCAGACAGTATCTGAGTTATAGCATTTACATTAATTTTTAATTAAAAAATATTAATTAATGTTCAGAAAAGCAGTGAAGAGTCAGTCTTTGTCTCATCAGCATGTTTTAGCATTGCCAGCTGCACAACTCCTTTGTATAATACCTATAGAGTACTCTTTTAGAGATTTACTTCGTAGTTTCAGAAAAATCTGATTAATTACTGAGCACTGAGCCAAGATGTTACATATTACTTTAGGTAGCTACTTCATCTTCCTAAATTGCCTACAGTTTTGAATGATAACTGCATACCCTCATGATAAAAAAAAAAAAAAAAAAAAAGTACATTCTCCGGTCATACGACGAATTTTGTAATTTGTGCAATCCAACACATCAATTAGTCACTTAAATGGCTCTTTCGTATTGACATCCTGGAGTGTTTTCCCAAGTATGAATCATGCACTTTTAAGTGAAAATAAGACATGGCAAAATTTGACAGTAAAAGAAAATTTATTTTTAAGAGACTTCATTTCAGATTCTGTTTACTACAAAGCTCTAGATAAGAAAATGTTTAGAAGAATGGATGGCATCTGAACTGAAGATACAAACACATTTTCCTTCATACTGCTTGTGAATTTGAAAACTTTACCTTAATGAAATAACAGTCTAGAAATTACCTTAGAACAAGTGAAAGCTGTTTCTAAATAACTTACAACATATACAGGAACAAAACTCTGGCCCTGTTGAAGTAAATACCAAATGCCGATTAACTGTAACGAAGCTGGGTTTCATCTCAGCAGTTTCAAACTTAATCTTTCCTTATGGAGCTGTTAGGAGCTAGTTATGTCCTGTGGGTCTTGATCCATATATCAAATCACTTGATGGCTGTCAGCTAGATTACACTTGCGATATTTGCCTTCAAAGTGAAAATGAAAGAGAGAGGGAGAATTTTAGAGGAGTCAATAAACCAAGTGATTCTTTCCTGACACAGAGAGGAGAGGAACAATGGAAAGAAAATGATATCACAAAACAGTATGTCTACTTGAATGTGTCTTTTGATGGCAAAAAAAGAGGAAATTGGGGTGTTCTTTGGTGACACACTAGACACAGTTACGAAGTGCAGACCTGAAGGAAAGCATGAGAGGGAGATCCAAAAAGCAAAATATGTGTTTTCACTCTGCTGCTTCATACTGACTTCTGAAAGACTATAAACTACTCTGCAGTTTTGCTGTTTCAGAAAAGTATATCCTATGGTGATAATATGGAAGGCTTGGGGGTTCTATAAACAGTTTCAGAGAACACAGTGACAGAAAACATGTTGATGTTCCTTTTATTTTTGCTCTTTTCTCTCTCTTTTTTTTTTTTTTTTCTTATTAGGTAAATCATTGATGTATGTGCATCTAAAGGTTTCTCTCATATAGCCTAATATATTCTTATTAATAAAGAGGGTCCAACCAACGCTTTTATTTTACCTGATCTGGGTGTCTAAAATTAGGTGGGATAAATATGTCTTATATGTCTGATAGATTTCGGCTGGGCTTTTTGGTGATAATAACCATTTTCCTTTTATTTGCTGACTGCATAGGATGATATCTCCCTGTTTTGTCTGCACAGTTGAAATTCTATATTGTACAGTAATATAAATTCTTTATCTGTTTTCACTGAGGTCTGATTCAGCAGTATATGTAAACATAGAAGTGCATGGTGTACTAACCAAATTTTGACTGTCAAGATTTTGTACTAAAACACATCAGCATTATTCCATTATGAGCGAGGTAAATAAACCTTGACTAGTCTCTCTAAATCAAATTGTGATCTTCAACAACAGGCAAGCAATGGACTGGCAGCCTTAGAGCTACTCATAATAAATAGATTGTGTATATGTACTCATAATAAATAGTTTCATCCAAATATTTCTACTTATTTTCCCTGTGCTGTTTTTAAGGTTTATATATGTATGTACATGTGTGCATATTTATCTATATACAACAGAAATTGAAAATTCTTCCTTGCACTGATTAACTTATTGCAAGGAACATATGATTCATCAGCTTCATTTTCCTACTCCATAATGACTGAGACAATCTGAAATGTAGTGAATTTCAAAAGAGGGGTTAACCATAAATTAAGTACTCAACCTGCCGTAGGATACAGCCTTTTCTTTTTTCCCTTCTGAAGGAACTTCCTTCTTCTCCCTGTTGTTGAATTAAGTCACACAAAACAGGAATAAAATGTCCGAGCTTTGATCTTGCAGTTCAGCCCATGTGGGCACCTCTGATCCAATGGCAGGATCATGGCCCAGCTGACTAAGCACAGGAAACAATGAACTGACTGAGCACAAAAGGCTTTCACTGATCTCTGTGGGTGTTTTGTCTCCATAAAACTGGGCCCTTAAGTGATAGAATCAGAGTTCTAAATCTGAAATAAAGATACATGCCTGAAGCTGCTAATTGCTTTCTGTTTTTAATATTTGAAATGTATTATTTATGTATTTATTAACTACAGAAAAGAAAGAACAAAGGAATAGAGAATATTTTTTGTTCCAAGAGGAGGAGACCATTGAATTTGTTCATGAACAATTTTTCCCATCTAAACTCGTTATTTTCAATACATTGTACATTACTAATTTTAAGACTGAAAGAAATAAACATAGGAGAGTAATATTGTGTTGAGATAGAATAGTATTAAATAATGACAAAATAATAATTTAGAATGGCTAGGACTAAGATTCAAGAGTTTAGACTCCCCTAAGATTTATAATTTTTCAGTATGCTAGCAATGTGTTTTGTGACTTTGTTATGCATAACTTCTATGCCCTACTTCACTGATTTATATGTATAAGAAGAGTGGTATCAACATAATTAATTGAAGCCTGCCCTGAACATCAGTAAGTTTGATGGCACTATTTATAGAGTGTTCTGGGATCATTTGACTGAAATAAGTTCTTTTACGAATGATCAACCAATATGTTCATTTATTTGATAAGCTCTGCTTTGGCCAATTTTATTCATTCCACTCCTTAAAAAGTGTGGAAGTATAAGAGGTAAGACCAATGGGACATTTTTTTTTATATTATTTTTAATGATAAAATTCAGTTTAAACCAGGAACTAAAACTGAAACTTCTTTTATGACAAATGAAAAAGTCTTCCTACAGAAAACTTCCATCCCTCTTCCAAATGTCTATCATCTTCTATTCTGGTTAAAGACTAAGGTCAGAAATGTCCTTGGCAATGCTTTTGCTACTTCTGCTTACCTTCTTATCCTTCTCCCCATTTTGCAAGTGAGTGTCTTAAACCTAAATGCATGAAAAGAAAAGCTGTGGCCTTATAAACAAGGAGAATCTTCTCTGAAGGCACCTAATTCATTTTGTTATCCTGCAGTCCTTCTGTGATGGGGGCTGATTTGAGAGGAAAAAAGAAGTAAATAAAATACATCTTTAAGCCTAGATAAAGTCATAGCTCAGAGCAATAAAATGCCTGTTTCTAACTCAGATGTGTTTGGTCTAACTGTGCACTTCTATCCTATAATTTCTTTTAATTTTCTTAATCTTCTCTATTTTTTTTTTCTCCATGGGGTATGGCCTTTTTCTTCATGGCCTTTTTACACTAATATACTTACAACTACACTCTTTTAAAATGAGAATCAACATAGTTATTTTATAGAGGTTAAACTGTACCTGGATCATCACAGAAGAGATATCACAGTTTCTGTGCTTTAGACATAAATGAAGTTTATGTCTAAATGAAGTTTAGATTTAGTCTAAAAAAAATGGATATAATCAAGAACTCATATCTCAGCTTTAGCTGTGTGTACTATAAATATGAAGATATATTTTATATAAAATAAACCAAACAAAGTGAAACCAACCAACTAACCAACCAACCATAAACCTTTTCCCAGATTTCAGCAATTTTTGACCATCAACCAAGTCCATGGGTATGATTCCAAAGTAAAACCTCTTCACAGTAAGATTTTGAATGATGATTCAACTAGAGTAACTGTCTTGTCCTAATGATAAATCTACTTCCGAGGAACATTGGGAAACTTTTTAATTTTCACTTGATTCAAAAAAATGGGAGAAAATGTCTTGTCATGAATGTTCATTCTATGTTAGCTCAATTTGTTCGTGCAGCAAGATCAATTTCTTATGTGAAAACCTAAAGCAGGACTGGAAAAGCTGAACCACTCCCACTCAAGAAAACTTCTCATACTTATGACAGTGCTTTCAGATGTAGTAAGATCTCATATTCAACAAATCAACGTTGGTGGTCTATCACATGTAATCGTGAATTCTTAGGGAAACACTACCCCTCCTCTCCCATTTCCATCCCCGTTTCCATTACATGCCTAGTATAACCATATATACATTGAATACGTGTTGTCTGTTAAACCTGATTCCAAAAGTCAGCAAAATAGAACAGGGATACAAATGCATCTCGTATTAGGATAGCTTTGTTATCAACTTTGGACAGCTCTTCTCCAAAAGGAGCAACTATTTTGTTTATTTGTGCATGTATTTATTATTATTATTTTATTAATAATAGAATTTATAAAGGAATTATAGAGAAATTTATAGAAGATTATAGAGGAAGTCTAAACATGAAGTTCAGATTACATGCTTAACTTGAAAATGTTTAAAGTTTGTCCAGCTTCTACTTAGAAAACAGACTTCCAACCAAAACCTTCAACAACCTTTTTCAGTCTGGGAGCATTAAAACTGGAGAGAAAAGAGAGAAAAAAAGCACGTCTGTAAACTGCTACTTAGATCTACAACTACATAAAACGGAATTAAGGAATATTTGATCCAGAAGGCTTCTAGAGCTCCAAAATCTAAAAATCCAATCTAAAATTCTAAAATCCAAAATTCTAGAGCTCCTAGGGAAAAAAAAAAAAACACAAACAATATGTTCGAGTTCTACATATCTACATATTGTTTTCTGTACTATTAAATCATGCAAATAATTATAATTCTACCTCATCACAGCAACATTTCATTTAGAACCTCATTTCAGATAAATAATTCCCACCAGTGATGAACTATAGGTCAGCAGATCTCAGTGGACAGTAGTATGAAATGATAAGGAAACTCAGGATTTGTTTTCATGGTTGCTTTACTCCATCACAAATGGAAGCTGGCATCAAAAGGGAGAAATCTCACTTTCATAATTGCTCCAATTGTGTTTTCCCATTTTTTCTCTACTACCCTTCTTTTCACTGTGATACACACAGAAGTATTTGAGCTGAGAATGAACCCTGTAAAACCCTGTTAGTTTGACTTCAGTGCCAGAGAAGCTCATGAAGCAGATTATCTTGAGTGTCATCATGCGGCACTTACAGGGCAACCAGGCAATCAGGCCCAGTCATCATGGATTTATGAAAGGCAGGTCCTGCTTGACGAACCTGATCTCCTTCTATGACAAAGTGACACGCTTAGTGGATGAGGGAAAGGCTGTGGATGTGGTCTACCTTGATTTCAGTAAGGCTTTTGATACCGTTTCCCACAACATTCTCCTCAAGAAACTGGCTGCTCATGGCTTGGACTGGCGTACGCTGCGTTGGGTTAAAAACTGGCTGGATAGCTGGGCCCAAAGAGTTGTGGTGAATGGAGTTAAATCCAGTTGGAGGCCGGTCACTAGTGGAGTCCCCCAGGGCTCACTACTGGGGCCAGTCCTCTTTAATATCGTTATCGATGATCTGGATGAGGGAATTGAGTGCACCCTCAGTAAATTTGCAGATGACACCAAGTTAGGTGCGTGTGTTGATCTGCTCGAGGGTAGGAAGGCTCTGAAGGACAATCTGGATAGGCTGGACCAATGGGCTGAGGTCAACTGTATGAGGTTCAACAAGGCCAAGTGCCGGGTCCTGCACCTGGGGCACAACAATCCCAAGCAGTGCTACACACTGGGAGATGAGTGGTTAGAAAGCTGCCTGTCAGAGAAGGACCTGGGAGTACTGGTTGCTAGTCGGTTGAATATGAGCCAGCAGTGTGCTCAGGTGGCCAAGAAGGCCAACAGCATCCTGGCTTGTATAAAGAACAGTGTGGCCAGCAGGTCTAGGGAGGTGATTGTCCCCCCTGTACTCGGCTCTGGTGAGGCCGCACCTCAAGTACTGTGTTCAGTTTTGGGCCCCTCACTACAAGAAGGACATGGAGGTGCTCGAGAGAGTCCAGAGAAGGGCAACGAAGCTGGTGAGGGGTCTGGAGAACAAGTCTTACAAGGAGCGGCTGAGGGAGCTGGGGTTGTTCAGCCTGGAGAAGGGGAGGCTCAGGGGTGACCTTATTGCTCTCTATAGGTACCTACTGTAGCGAGGTGGGGATTGGTCTATTCTCCCACATGCCTGGTGACAGGACGAGGGGGAATGGGCTCAAGTTGCGCCAGGGGAGGTTTAGGTTGGATATTAGGAAGAACTTCTTTACTGAAAGGGTTGTTAGGCATTGGAATGGGCTGCCCAGGGAAGTGGTTGAGTCACCATCCCTGGAGGTCTTTAAAAGACGTTTAGATGTAGAGCTTAGCGATATGGTTTAGTGGAGGACTTGTTAGTGTTAGGTCAGAGTTTGGACTAGGTGATCTTGGAGTTCTCTTCCAACCTAGATGTTTCTGTGATTTTGTGAAAACAAACAAACTTTTCATTTTGATCTGTCCTCTGGTCTAGTTCCTCTGGAAGCTCTGTAAAAGTAAATATAAATTCCTTTACACCAGGAGGGTGGCTGGACTTTCAATTTCACTTTGCTTTTATCCGGTTAAGATAAAGGTAGAACCCTGAAGTAGTGCAATTTTAGTGAGTTTTATCCCACGCACCAATGAAACTGTGAGACAGCAGATACAAAAGCTCTGACTTGGCAAGTAATTGCACAGATGTGTGACTTATTTGTTCACCCATTGGAAGTTGATTTGACATCTAGGCATACTACATTGTTATGCCACATATGGTGATGCATTTGTTTTGTTACTAGGATTGTCTCCTAGAGGGTAAATAACTGATGTTAAAAAAATGCAAATTGCCTGAATTTTCTTTGACTAACTCATCTGAGCTTTAGCTCTCTGTCATTTAAACCAGTTTTCTCTTGCATCTTTAGAAGTTTATTTTAAGCTTGTGTGGATATGTGTGTTTCAATATGTGGGCGATGTATTAATTTCTGACTGTCAAGACCATTAGACTGGATGGTAGGTCAACAAAATCACATAGAAGTATGTCCTAACTTAGGACTGGCATTTTTTTAAGCATTGTGTGCCTCTCTATGCTGGCCAGCTGCACTGAGTTGGACAGACAGAATAGGCTATATAAAGTTGTATGGAGTTTACAAGGCAAGGGTTGGGTGGGGGGGAATGGGGCACTGCAGGGGTGGTCTCTTTAAGAATAGCCCAGAAGTTGCCCCATGTCAGATAAGATCCAGCTCCAGCCAGCTCCTAAAGGCCAGAGCTGAGCCCATGAGTGATGCTGGTTGTGCCTCTGATTTCAGAAAGGGAAAAAATGCTGTTTAGCAGTTTTCATCAACAGCAGCTGGTAGAAGACTGGATCGGTAGGGGAAAGGTGTTTTCAGTTTCTCACTGCTCTAGTCTGTTACTAATAGGTAGTAAATTATATTAATCTCTCTGTCCTTATTTCACTCCTTAGGCCCTTTTCCTTTGTATTTTCTCCCAACTTCCTTTGAGTGAGAGGGAGTGAGGGAGCGGTTGTGTTGTTGGAGTGTAGAAGTCCATCAGGGTGAAACGTGAAAAAATAAAAGGGGGGTGGGGAAGGAAAAGAAAATAGTGCGATTGTGCTGATATTCCAGGCACAACCCTGACAGACTCTGCAACATGGACACCCTCAAAATCATAATAGAGGAATGTGATCCTAAAATCAGACTTCTTAAACTTGTTATCTGTTTCAGAAAACCTCAAGGAACAAATTCACTGCAGTGGAGATTAAAGAAACTGTTTGTTAATGCTGACATCTAAAATAAATGCATAGGTTGTTATCAGATGACTCATAGAACCTGCAATTTTCCACAGAACATGACACTGAAACATTTTACATTGTCAGTGAAATATTAGAAACATTTACAATATACAGAAGCAAAAAATGTTTTAGATTTATTTTCTTTTATTTATTTTATTTGTTTATTTTTTATTTTATTTGTTATTTCCTATCACCACTGCCATTTCAAGTCTCTAAGGGCATGCAGCTTGCCTGCAACATATTTAACCAGACAATTTATGATTTGATGCATTAGGAAAGATAAACTGAAGTTGGATTGGAATGGAAAAGGGAAAGAAAAGGCCAGACTGAAAGACAAGCAAAGTCCATGGAGAAATTCCCAAGTGACTCAGCTGGATCTGGATCAGCTCTTTACAATGGCCCAAGAATTTGAAAGGAAATGGAAAGGAAAAGTTTAAAGGGAACAGAGGACTAAAGTGAGAGGGTGAAAACTAAGGACAGATAAAAAAATTAATAGCACACAAAGAAACATCCTCTGAGAAGAAATCAAGTTGTGCTGCATATGTGGCAAAGACACACACAAGTGTTACATCAATAACATCTTTGTATGGCTGTACTTTTCAAAGATCTTTTCAGTAGACACATGAAAAACTACACATTCACTCTCCTTAAAAGAAAATCAGCCGGGACATAGAAAAAGATGTTTTGGGGAAGCAAAAGAAATATTGAGAGAGCTGTCATCTGGTAGAATAGCAGCTGATCAGAAAAAGATTGCTAGCAGCATGAGGAGTTGGTACTTGCTTACAGACAAGGGCAGCTCTTAAAGTTGCAGGAAGATAATATTACCCTTGTCAGGAGAGATATCTTTATCCCACAGGGTGAGCTGAATTTCAAAGCTTTCACATCCCTTTCTTCAATAAGTATTAACAGCTGCCTACAATAAATTTTGACTTTTCCTCATTGTTCAAAATACAAGTGTTCCCTCATTTTCGAAATGGAAATTTTTATTCTATGTCAAAGCACGTGACCTGCCAGTACACACAAGATTTAGAGGTCTTTTTAGCTTACTTAACATTTTGTGAATCTCTGCAGAGCACAAATTTTGCAGTTGGTGAACAGTGAATTGGTGAATATATTTGAATTCCAAAAAGATATTAGGTGTCTATAAATCATCAAAACTCTGGATAAACTCCTATAACCATGTTACCATCGGTGGAGTTAATGCTGCTAATTAGGATGTCTACTGGTTCTGCTAAGAAATGGTAGAAATGTTGGGAAAGGAGTACAT
Organism: Anser cygnoides; assembly: GCF_040182565.1. Classification (NCBI taxonomy): domain Eukaryota; kingdom Metazoa; phylum Chordata; class Aves; order Anseriformes; family Anatidae; genus Anser; species Anser cygnoides. The sequence goes on along the minus strand of NC_089874.1, from coordinate 147,767,370 downwards.
CTGAGGCCATGCTTATCTTACAGCTCCCCGTTTCTCTTTGGTACATCTTGTCAAGGTGATCGGCTCCGGAGCAGACCTATTCTGCAGCAGAGTGGGGGATCGGGACAGGCAGGGCTTTTTTTCCGGCATCGAGGCCACTCAGAACCGCCAGGACCAGGCAGCCCTCGCGAGGAAGGCTGACGAGGTGTAGGCGGAGCCAGCAAGCTCCCCCTCCCGGGCCGTTCAAAAGCAGCCCCTAGGGAGCACGAGTGACAAGGAGTGCGGCGACCAGGGCGGGCAAACAGGGCGTGGTGCGTCAGAAGGGAGTGGCGCGGCAGTTCGCGCAGGCAGGGCGGAGAGGGCAGAGTGTTCCCCCCCGCCCATACGAACAACTCCTTTAATGGCTGTCGACTGCTAGCTAGGCTGCAATGGTCTACACCAGGCAGACCGCTCTCTCTAGGTCTGTAACCACCCAGACTGACTGCCTGCTCAACAATGCGGCAGTTCAGGTCTCTGGATGCAGGGAGTGTCTGAGCCTGTTGCTGCCATCTGAGGGAGGCAGAGGCACCATGTGTGTGAGGTGCGAGCAGGTGGATTGCCTGGTCTGCCTGGTGGCAGGACTCAAGGAGGAGGTGGAGAGGTTGAGGGCTATCAGGGAGTGTGAGTGGGAGATAGACTGGTGGAGCAACTCCCTGCAGGGCCTGAAGGAGAGGTACCAGGGTAAGACACCCCAAATGGGGGTGGACCCCCTGCCCTATCACTGTTGGGCAGAGGGAGGGAACCTAGGAGCTGAGGAGGAATGGAGACAGGTCCCTGCTTGACCTCGCAGGTTACGCCCCCCCCCTACAGGCCCCACCTTCCCGGGTGCCCTTACATAATAGATTTGAGACCCTGGAGTTTGAGAGACTGGTGGGTGAGGATGAGGCAGAAAGTCTACCCAGGAGGATGCCTAGGGCGAGGAAGCGGACTCCACGCCTCAAGACTGCCTCCACCAAGAAAGACAGAAGGGTGATCGTAGTAGGCGACTCCCTTCTCAGGGGAACAGAGGGCCCTATTTTTTGGCCTGACCCTACCCGAAGGGAAGTCTGCTGCCTCCCTGGGGCCAGGGTCAGGGATGTTGCCAGAAAGCTTCCCAACCTGGTTCGCCCCTCTGACTACTATCCTCTTTTGATAGTCCAGGCTAGCAGTGATAACACTGAAGAGAGAAGCCTGAAGGCTATCAAATGGTACTTTAGGGGACTGGGACGGTTAGTGGATGGAGCGGGAGTACAGGTGGTGTTTTCGTCTATCCCTACAGTGGCAGGGAGGGGTACAGAGAGGACATGGAAAGCCCACCTGATTAACACATGGCTCAGAAGCTGGTGCCAACACAGCAATTTTGTTTTTTTTGACCATGGGGCGCTTTACTCGGCACCCGGCCTGATGGCCGCAGGCGGGTCCCTATCTCTAAGGGGAAAACGGATCCTAGCCCAGGAGCTGGCAGGGCTCATTGAGAGGGCTTTAAACTAGGTAAGAAGGGGGACAGGGCTGAAATAAGGCTTGCTGGAGCTGTGCCAGGGGGAACAATGGCAAGGCCGGGGGAGAAGGCAATGGCCTAACTGAAGTGCATCTACACTAATGCACACAGCATGGGTAACAAACAAGAGGAGCTGGAAGCCATCGTGCAGCAGGCAGGCTATGACTGGGTTGCCATCACAGAAACGTGGTGGGACCACTCTCATGACTGGAGTGCTGCAATGTCTGGCTATAGGCTCTTCAGAAGGGACAGGCAGCACAGAAGGGGTGGTGGTGTGGCTCTCTATTTTAGAAAGTGTTTTGATGTTTTGGAATTTGAGGCTGGGAATGATAAGGTTGAGTCTCTATGGGTTAGAATCAGCGGGAAGGCCAACAAGGCAAGCGTCTTGCTGGGGGTCTTCTATAGACTGCCAAAACAGGATGAGGAGATGGATGAGGAGTTCTACAGGCAGCTGGCAGAAGTTGCGAAATCGTCAGTGCTTGTTCTCGTGGGGGACTTCAACTTCCCAGACATATCCTGGAAGCACAACACAGCCCAGAGAAAGCAGTCTAAGAGGTTTCTGGAGAGTGTGGAAGATAGCTTCCTGACGCAGCTGGTTATAGAGCCTACCAGGGGAGGTGCCCCGCCAGACCTTCTGTTCACAAACAGTGACGGACTGGTGGGAGATGTGGTGGTCGAGAGCTGTCTTTGGCAGAGTGACCACGAAATGGTAGAGTTCTCTATTCTTGGCGAAGTCAGGAAGGGGACCAGTAAAACCGCTGTCTTGGACTTCCGGAGGGCTGACTTTGAGCTGTTCAGGACACTGGCTGGCAGAGTCCCTTGGGAGGTGGTTCTGAAAGGCAGAGGAGTCCAGGAAGGGTGGGCACTCTTCAAGAAGGAAATCTTAATGGCTCAGGAGCGATCTGTCTCCACATGCCCAAAGACGAGCTGGCGCGGAACTAGACCGGCCTGGCTGAACAGAGAGTTGTGGCTCGAGCTTAGGAGAAAAAAGAGGGTTTATAATCTTTGGAGAAGAGGGCGGGCCACTCAGGAGGACTATAAGGATGTTGCGAGGCTGTGCAGGGACAAAATTAGAAAGGCCAAAGCTCATCTGGAGCTCAATCTGGCTACTGCCGTTAAAGATAACAAAAAATGTTTTTACAAATACATCAGCGCAAAAAGGAGGACTAAGGAGAATCTCCATCCTTTACTGGATGCGGGGGGGAAACTTAGTTACAAAAGGTGAGGAAAAGGCTGAGGTGCTTAATGCCTTCTTTGCCTCAGTCTTCAGCGGCAAAACCAGTTCTTCTCTGGATACCCAGTACCTTGAGCTGGTGGAAGGGGATGGGGAGCAGGATGTGGCCCTCAGTATCCACGAGGAAGTGGTTGGTGACCTGCTACAGCAGTTGGATGTATGCAAGTCGATGGGGCCAGATGGGATCCACCCAAGGGTACTGAGAAAACTGGTGGAGGAGCTGGCCAAGCTGCTTTCCATCATTTATCGGCAGTCCTGGCTATCAGGGGAGGTCCCAGTCGACTGGCGGCTAGCAAACGTGACACTCATCTACAAGAAGGGCCGGAGGGTAGACCCGGGAAACTCTAGGCCTGTTAGTTTGACCTCAGTGCCAGAGAAGCTCATGAAGCAGATTATCTTGAGTGTCATCATGTGGCACTTACAGGGCAACCAGGCGATCAGGCCCAGTCATCATGGGTTTATGAAAGGCAGGTCCTGCTTGACGAACCTGATCTCCTTCTATGACCAAGTGACACGTTTAGTGGATGAGGGAAAGGCTGTGGATGTGGTCTACCTTGATTTCAGTAAGGCTTTTGATACCGTTTCCCACAACATTCTCCTCAAGAAACTGGCTGCTCATGGCTTGGACTGGCGTACGCTGCGTTGGGTTAAAAACTGGCTGGATAGCTGGGCCCAAAGAGTTGTGGTGAATGGAGTTAAATCCAGTTGGAGGCCGGTCACTAGTGGAGTCCCCCAGGGCTCACTACTGGGGCCAGTCCTCTTTAATATCATTATCGACGATCTGGATGAGGGAATTGAGTGCACCCTCAGTAAGTTTGCAGATGACACCAAGTTAGGTGCGTGTGTCGATTTGCTCGAGGGTAGGAAGGCTCTGAAGGACAATCTGGATAGGCTGGACCAATGGGCTGAGGTCAACTGTATGAGGTTCAACAAGGCCAAGTGCCGGGTCCTGCACCTGGGGCGCAACAACCCCAAGCAGCGCTACACACTGGGAGATGAGTGGTTAGAAAGCTGCCTGTTAGAGAAGGACCTGGGAGTACTGGTTGCTAGTTGGTTGAATATGAGCCAATAGTGTGCTCAGGTGGCCAAGAAGGCCAACAGCATCCTGGCTTGTATAAAGAGCAGTGTGGCCAGCAGGTCTAGGGAGGTGATTGTCCCCCTGTACTCGGCTCTGGTGAGGCCGCACCTCAAGTACTGTGTTCAGTTTTGGGCCCCTCACTACAAGAAGGACATGGAGGTGCTCGAGAGAGTCCAGAGAAGGGCAACGAAGCTGGTGAGGGGTCTGGAGAACAAGTCTTACAAGGAGCGGCTGAGGGAGCTGGGGTTGTTCAGCCTGGAGAAGGGGAGGCTCAGGGGTGACCTTATTGCTCCCTATAGGTACCTTAAAGGAGACTGTAGCGAGGTGGGGATTGGTCTATTCTCCCACGTGCCTGGTGACAGGATGAGAGGGAATGGGCTCAAGTTGCGCCAGGGGAGGTTTAGGTTGGATATTAGGAAGAACTTCTTTACTGAAAGGGTTGTTAGGCATTGGAATGGGCTGCCCAGAGAAGTGGTTGAGTCACCATCCCTGGAGGTCTTTAAGAGACGTTTAGATGTAGAGCTTAGCGATATGGTTTAGTGGAGGACTTGTTAGTGTTAGGTCAGAGGTTGGACTAGGTGATCTTGGAGGTCTCTTCCAACCTAGATGATTCTGTGATTCTGTGATCTATGATGGTCAAGACAGAAATAGGGGTCAAGACACACTGAGAAGGTGTGCTATGTGACCAGTATATTTGTGTTATGAAAATGTCGAACAGTTACACTGGAAAGACTTGCATTTATCCATTTTTCACAAACGCTTTTTACTGCCTTTTTTTTTTTTTTTTTAATCATGGGGAATGAATTAAATCCCACAGTTTTCCTATGTTAATATCAGTACTACTTCACTGATATGTGAGAGCCTCCAATATTAGTAGGACAGGTATGACCTTAAATTTATGGGTGAAATGTATCCCTTTTGCAAACGACAAGGAAAGATTTATGTGCCATTCAAGTCTTCAAACAGATAAAAATGAATTAACTTAATCCTATTAGCAAAATTGTGGTGGTTTGCTAACCTTTCATTTTAGACCTCCTTTGGTTTGATTGGTTTGATTTTTTTTTGTTGATCCTATGTGGAGCCAGGAGCTGGACTCAGTAATTCTTGTGGGACCCTTCCAACTCAGGATATTCTATGATTCTTTTTGTGTCTTACTGGGAAAGAACCTATTTGTTGTTGACAGTCTTACTGCTCTGTAATCATCAGAAAAAATGACATAGTGTTATAGTTATAAAGAAGTACAGAATTTAAGGTTGTTATGCACATACTGCATTTAGAGCAATAATTCATCATTTCATGAAATGTTTTTCAAACATCTAAGTACTACAAAAGTACAGTTTATTGATCATAAAATTGATAAATATGTTAATATTTTATAGGAGAAAGCTAATGTATCTTGCAACAGGACAAGCTGTCAGCTACAGCTTTCACAGTTGCTATAGAACATTAGGTTTTCCTTTGGACTCTGCTGTTTGAAAGATTAAACATTTTATAGGCACACACCGTAGCTATCACTGATCATACTTAAGGCAGTGTTCCTCCAGTATGCTTCTGGATGAAGCTTGCAATGCGTATTTGCTTTTTGTTGCCATGTGTTGAATGTTTGTGGAAAATCTTAGCTCAAATATTTGTGAAGATGCCAGGTAAAAACTACTGAAGAAAATCCAAGAGATTTCAATCAGAATAAACAAAAAGCATGAGGATGATTAAAGTACATCTAAAAATTGATTTATGAATCCAAATGTAGAGAAAGAGAAAACAACATAAATCATTTATCACCCTATTATTATGGTAAGCACACGAAGGGCAATCGAGACTCCACAGAAGACATGAATCAGGATTCCTGCCTGAAAAAGCTTATAATATAAATTTTAGAAGAGGCATTGTAAGCGATGATGAATAACCTGGAGGGGCTGAGCAAAGGTTATATTTGATTGATCACATGCTCATCCTATTTAGACATTGGAAGATCATGAATGTTCTTTTTCTTAAGATATAAGAACTGAGTGATATAAAGAAAGTCGTATCCATTCTTAACGTCTCTGTTGTGAAACATGGCAAATAAGTTAACTTCCATTTGTCTTAAAGAAAAAGAGCAGAGCAGCAGCTTAGTGAACCCAAATAGAAACTGGAGAAAGCATTTTCCTTTTGAAACAAAGCAGCCTATGAGAAACACTTGAAGAAAAATCACTCATAAAAGTGACTAATCAGCATATTACTCCCTTTAGGATTTATTGTTTTTATATATTATATATATATAAATATATGTATATATTAACATAAGACTCCTGGTGAGAGAGAACTTCTAGTGCAGCTGAAACCAATGAAAAAAAACAAAAAACACCTCACTGCTTTCCATAGGGCCAGGAATAACCACCATGACCTTATTTTTAGTTATCAAAATATCATTTGAAAACAGCCTTAATGAGATAGAAATCTGATTAGGAAGGCATTATGTGTACATGAGACACTGGCATAACATGAGATTTTATTTTTTTTTTTTCCCCCAAAAAAACTTTCACAGACATTTCTTTACTTCCTTAGCTGCCTGGAGTGACCCTTGGCTCCCAATTTCTTTATCCCATTGTGAAGCAGCCAGCTGTGCCTTTGTGTTCCATCAGAAAGGGTTACATAAAATATTGCTGACATAATCAGACTTAGTCACAGAATCACAGAATAGAAGGGGTTGGAAGGGACCTTGAAAGATCATCGAGTCCAACCCCCCTGCCAAAGCAGGTTCCTTAGAGCAGGCTGCCCAGGTAGGCGTCCAGACGGGCCTTGAATATCTCCAGAGAAGGAGACCCCACAACCTCCCTGGGCAGCCTGTTCCAGTGCTCCGTCACCCTCACCATGAAGAAGTTCTTTCCCATGTTGGTGCGGAACTTCCTGTGCTCTATCTTGTGGCCATTACCCCTTGTCCTATCCCCACAAACCACTGAAAAGAGGTTGGCCAAATCCCTCTGTCTCCCACACCTCAGGTATTTATACGCATTGATGAGATCCCCTCTCAGTCTTCTTTTCTCCAGGCTGAACAGACCCAGGTCTCTCAGCCTTTCCCCCTAGGGAAGATGCTCCAGGACCCGTATCATCTTTGTGGCCCTCCACTGGACTCTTTCCAGGAGATTCCTGTCTTTTTTGTACCAGGGAGCCCAGAACTGGACACAGTACTCCAGGTAAGGCCTGACCAGGGCAGAGTAGAGGGGGAGGATCACCTCCCTTGACCTTCTGGTCACTCTTCTTTTAATGCACGCCAGGATCCCATTGGTCCTCTTGGCCACGAGGGCACACTGCTGGCTCATGAGCAACCTGTCATCCACCAGGACCCCCAGGTCCTTCTCAGAGCTCCTCTCCAGCAGGTCATCCCCCAGCCTGTTTGGTTGTTCCTTCCCAGGTGCAGGACTCTACACTTGCACTTATTAAACCTCATTTGGTTTCTTCCTGCCCATCTCTCCAGCTGGTCCAGGTCTCGCTGAATGGCAGCACAGCCTTCTGGTGTGTCAACCACTCCTCCCAGCTTTGTGTCATCGGCGTACTTGTTGAGGGCAGACACTATTCCCTCATCAAGGTCGTCAATGAAGATGTTGATCAAAACCGGACCCAGCACTGACCCCTGGGGAATGCCGCTAGTCACAGGTCTAAAAGGGAAAACCTTTTTGGTAGACCTTTTTCCCCTAGTCAAGGGAAAGAAATAAAAAACACACTTAGAGTTAGCAAGTATCAGAACAAGTTACTCAGAGATTCTCCACAAATGAAGGTACTAAAAACTTGACGAATCCTCTCTAAAGTTGAAGATGTGCTTTGAACAGAACATTCGACTAGATGACCTTCAGAGGTCCTTTGCAACCTATTTTTTTTTCTCCTGTTTCTACGATCACTAAATAGATTAGATATCCCTGACTTTATGGGCTTAAATAAGATAGCATCAATCCTTTAGACTAGCTTGTTCATAGGATGAGTGTTAATACTCAACAGGCTAAGCAAAAGGTAAATTAACAGTTTGGGTAATGAAGTCTAAAGGAAAGCAATTTTTTTGTTTGTTTCATTTGTGGCAGTTAAATTTAGTTTAGTAACTGGATCGAGTCTTCCAGATATTCTTAATTAATATAAATCTGACTTCTAAGTATGTCATCTAGTCTCTGCTATGCATGATTAAATGTGTTGTTATGTTTTCTTGGTTTCATGAATTGGGTTACTAGCAGAAAATATTAAGCCTATTTACTAGCAGAAAATATTAAGCTTATTTTATTTCTAGAAATTTTCTTCATCTTAACATTAGTCCCCAGTAGTCTGCTTGCACTGTTTGATCAAAAAAAAAAAAAAAAGGCAACACAAAAACCCTCAATTGTGAAAGGGGAATTCCCTAATAGTAAAAGTTTACAAGTTTACAAGGAGATCAGCTTAAACTTTCTTAGTAATTAAGTCAATGAGCTGGCATGTTTGTGAATAACTGTCAGTGTAAAACTTGAACAACTTATCGTAGTACTATAACCAATGAAACATTGAAAATCATCATGTAGAAACAAGAACCACCAAAGGCCTATTGCCCCATTAAATCCTATTAAATCTATCAAAAAAAAGATCAACATTATAATTTGTGTTATTTTCTTCTCTATACAAGTAAGGGTTAGAGAGTGTAGCCAAAGTATTAAAAATATTCAGTTAATAAATCTGACCTCAAGCAACTATGAAAGGAAAAAATAAATTTACATTTTCTGATTTTTAATAGAGTTTTGATGCTGAACTCCTGAGGCTGGAAAATGGTTGCAGATTATTACAGATACTGCCCAAGATTAAACTGAATTTTTGAGAAGTGTTACAAAGTCTAAATAAAAACATTACTCTATTGTTTAAAAGATTAAACCAATTGACCTAAAAGACATTTAGAGAAGAAAATTGAAATTTTGAATTAACAGGCATCTACCAGATGACATTCATTTGAAGTAGTAACATGTTACAGAAAACATACCTGTATTTACAGTTTTGTCAGAGGCACTTGATCTTGTGGGAGTGTGGCCATGGGGGTCGACAAGCCCTATGGTTGGCGATAACATAGGATTCTTAATGATGAGGCCATGAGGAATGTAAAAAGTTTAGAAGGAACAAACAAGGGTGATTCAGGAGACGCCTTGCTGTCTGGGACTGCTTTTTCTCCGGCCTTTAAGACATGGAAGTTGCTGGGTGTTTGCTGTTGCTGGGCAAGGTTGTTTGACCAATGAATAGTTAGTGGAAAAGTACTGCTGTGGAACGAATGGTATAAAAGGGAGCCTGTCCTCAATAAGGGTGTTGAAGTTATGCCCTCAATAAGAGGGAGTTGAAGTTATGTCATCAATAAAGCGGTAGCAGTTACTGTTCTAAAAGAACCCTGGTGTTCGTGTGGTCCTTACGCCACAAGTGGTGCCTGAACAGAGACATGAAGAAGACTACGCCACATGATCATAGAATCATAGAATATCCTGAGTTGGAAGGGACCCATAAGGATCATCAAGTCCAACTCCTGGCACCGCACAGGTCTACCCAAAAGTTTAGACCATGTGACTAAGTGCACAGTCCAATCGCTTCTTAAATTCAGACAGGCTTGGTGAAGTGACTGCTTCACTGGGGAGCCTGTTCCAGTGTGCGGCCACCCTCTCGGTGAAGAACCTCTTCCTGATGTCTAGCCTAAACTTCCCCTGCCTCAGCTTAACACCGTTCCCACAGGTCCTATCACTGGTGATAACGGAGAATAGGTCACCTGCCTCTCCACTGCTTCTTGTGAGGAAGTTGTCGACTGCGATGAGGTCCCCCCTCAGCCTCTTCTTCTCCAGGCTGAACAGGCCAAGTGACCTCAGCCGCTCCTCATATGTCTTCCCCTCTAGGCCCTTCACCATTTTCATCGCCCTCCTCTGGACACTCTCCAACAGTTTAATGTCCTTTTGTACTGTGGTGCCCAGAACTGCACACAGTACTCGAGGTGAGGCCGCGGGACAATCACTTCCCTCTACCGACTAGCAATGCCGTGCTTGATGCACCCCAGGATACGGTTGGCCCTCCTGGCTGCCAGGGCACACTGCTGGCTCATATTCAACTTGCTGTCAACCACAACCCCCAGATCCCTCTCATCCACTTCTTAGAATTATGCTCTGTAACCAGGTGCAGCACTGAGATGATTCTGCTTTACTAGCCCTGCTGTTTTAATGCTGTTGCTTCCAAGACCTCAGCTGCTGTTTCCATATATCCTGCACTGCTTTATTTTGCTGCATCAGGAAGCTCAGACAAATGTAAGTGCTACATTACTCACTTCAGGAAACAACAACAACACAACAAAAACAGTAACAACAACAAAACTTAGGGCATCATTCATCTCTTATTATAGAAGAACTTAAGGAAACACAGTTGACTTTAATATTGTACCCAAACTTAAATTTGTCAGGCACTTGAAAAATAGCTCATCACTGGACCAGTAAAGGACACCTTGTGTTTGGGGTCTACTATAGGCTGTCTTTTCAAAGAGAGGCTGCTGACTAGGCCTTCTTGCTTCAACTGCAGGAAACATGCTCACACACTTCCATCCTGATGGGGAACTTAACCAACTGAATGTCTGCTGGCAAAGCTACACAGAAGGGTGTATAAGCAATCCATGAGACTCCTGGTGTGTGTCAAGGATAACTTTATGGTACAGGTATTTGACAAACAAAACAGAGGAGAAGTGTTACTGCACCTGGTGCTCACCAGTGAAGATGAAATCATTAAAAAGGTTAAGACTGGAGGCAGTCTGGGCCTCTAGGTAGGGTCTGGGGGAACAAAGTCCCTTCCCAATGTAAGCAAAGAGTAGGTTCAACACCAGTTGATGAAACTGAACAGATACAAGTCTATGGGGCCTGTTGACATACATACAGGGTCCTAAGGGAACTGGCTGATAGAATTGCCAAGCCACTCTCCAGCATATTTCAAAATTCATGGCAGTCAGGTCAAGTCTCCGGTGACTGGAAAAAGGGAAACATCATTCTCATTTTTAAAAAGGGTAGAAAGGAGGACCCAGGAAACTACAGACCGGTGAGCCTCATCTCTGCCTGGGCAGATAATGGAACAAATCCCCCTGGAAGCAATGCTAAGGTACATGCAAGACAAGGAGATGATCTGAGATAGCCAACATGGCTTCGTCAAGGGCAAATTGTGCTTGACCAATCTGTTGGCCTTCTATGATGGAGTGACTGCATCAGTCAACAAAGAAAAATCATGTTATTTAACTGGATTTCTGTAAGGCATTTGACACAGTTGAACACGACATCCAGATCTCCAAAATGGAGAGATGTGGATCTGAAAGGTGAACTATTTGGTGGATAAGGAATTGGCAGGATGACTGCACCCAGAGTTGCAGTCAATGGGTATATGTTCAGACATCTATCTTGGGACTGGTAATGTTTAATATCTTTATAAATGACATAGACAATGGGATCAAGTGCATCCTCAGCAAGTTTGCAGATGACACCAAACTGAGTGGTGCAGTTGATACAAGAGAAAGAAGGGATGCCATCCAAAGGGACCTGGACAAGCTTGAGAAGGAGACCCACGGGAACCTAATGAGGTTTAACAAGTCCAAGTGCAAGGTGCTGCACCTGGGCCAGGGCAACCCCCGACAGGAGTACAGACTGGGAGAAGAACTCATTGAGAGTCCTACAGAGAATGGCTTCAGGATTCTGGTGGATGAAAAGCTCAAATGAGCCGGAAGTGTGTGCCTGCAGCCCAGAAGGCCAACTGCATTCTGGGCTGCATCAAAAGAGGCATTGCTAGTGGGTCAAGGGAGGTGATTGTCCCCCTCTACTCTGCCCTTGTGAGGCCCCACTTGGAGTACTGAGTCCAGGTCTCCACCCCACCCCCCAGCACAGGAAGGATGCGGATCTGTTAGAGTGGCCCAAAAGAGGGCCACAAAGTTGGTCAGAGGGCTGGAGCACCTCTTCTATGAAGAAAGGCGGAGAGAGCTGGGGCTGCTCAGTGTAAAGAAGAGAAAGCTCTGGGGACACCTCATTGTAGCTTTCAGTACTTAAAGGGGTCTTATAAAAGACATGGAGAATGACTTTTTACATGGGCAGATAGTGATAGGACAAGAGGGAATGGTTTTAAACTAAAAGAGGGGAGATTTAGATTAGATGTTAGGAGGAAATTCTTCACTCAGAGGGTAGTGAGGCACTGGAACAGGTTGCCCAGAGAAGTTGTGGATGCCCCATTACTGGAGATGTTCAAAGTCAGATTGGCTGGGGTTCTGGGCAGTCTGATCTAGTGGGTGGAATCCCTGCCCGTGGCAGGAGGATTGGAACTGGAAGATCTTTAAGGTCCCTTTCAAACTAAACCATTCTGTGATTCTAGGATGTAGGAATAGAAACTGTTTACAAAATATTGGTAAAAAATAGCAAAGCTATTTCAGTGATAATTAGTAAAATCTGTCACTAGACTTATGCTTCCCTGCTCTGATGAGAGTGTTATAACTACCAGACTAAAGGCCATCTGGATGATGACTGTGTTTGATACTTTTATTTCTGTGCATTTCCACTTCTTGTCAGAAGGTTTCTAGTGACCTGTTAGAAACAAGGAGCTGTGGGACTGAGCTCTTTAGGGATATGGAAGATGCTAAATCCAGCATGCTGATCTTAGCTGTTATGCTAAATTTATCCTCTTCTGATCTCAAAGCCAGAAGGGATGTAAGGATTTGCTTCCCACTATTGCCACATAGTTTTAGTTCAAGAGATTTAGCTTGTCACAAACACACTTCTCATCAGCTTTTACTGTCTGGAGGAACTTCTGCTTAACCTTATGAATGTGTCTCATTATCCCCTATGTACCCCTTTTTTCTTTCAATGTAAATGTACATAAGCATCTGATTCAGCAGTGCAAATCTGCAGGCAGATAGCTAATTTTTAGGCATTATACTACTGTACCTCAGATGTCACTAAGTCCAGTTTCTGTGTTTGGAAAATATGAAAATGTAAATCAAAGTCACAGTACAAATTATCCAAGATTATGTCTAGAGCAGTATGAGAAATTGCACACCCAGGAAATAACCTGTATGAATTGTTCTTGAACAAGAAAAAATGAATAATAGCTCATCTTTCTTACCAAAATATGGTTTGCAAAGGCATAATCATCTGACAGCTAGAGGAGTGCTTAAATCAACCTTTTGTGTTCAGTTTATCTCTGAATCAAGATAATTTGTAAACTCATTAGAGGAAGAAGGCCTCTGCAGATAATGAATATATTTTGTATTGCATGAAATTTACCATTGTTTGTGAAGAGCTGGATTGTAGCCATACTTCTTACAGGCAATAAAAAGAACTTACAATGAAAATGATTCCTCATGCAATAAAGTGTGAAAATGAACAACTTTTTTATAGGAATGTTTTGTGAATGATGTTTTGGATTTGAGAAAAAAATACGTTACCCTTCTATTTACATTCTGTCCTTGAAGAAGGGAGAAAGAGAAACAGCCCACTGAGGTGAGGAAAAGAAAACAGATGTGTAAATAACTTCACATCTTATAGGAGAAACTACGTGTAGTAACAGAAGTGCTGCCATCACATGATTCCTCTTCCTTTACTGTGTGGCAGATTTGAAGGTGAAATTTCTGAATGTAAGGAGATGTTTCATTGCACTGAAGTAATTTGACAACATAAACATAAAAATAGTTTCAGAAGAAATTTAATGTGGAAATAGTCTATAAATTAGTTCCAGAAATTAAAGAGGTCTGTGCAAGGTTGTCCTTTTGACTTCAATGATCTTTGCATATGGCCCTGTGAAAGACATTTGGGCCCCAAATAAAATTTGTATAAAAGTTAAAGACTTCAATAAGAAACATATTTCCACATTTCATCCATATATCCCTTTCCTAAAATCAATCATTTCAGCACTTCAAGTTTGAATATAAAAGCTTGATCTGAAAATTAACTAAGAAATGCCAGATTACAAGTTACATTTACAACAAATGAATGATAACACAATTTATTTCTTTATGTGATAGACCCAGAAAAATTATTCCAATATTTTTAATATATATTTTTTATTCCTTTAATTAAGGAATAAAAAATCCAACAACAAAACAATAAAAACTGACAGCATGCATGGTCTGAGTAGACATGTGGATAAGATTTCTAAACCACATTTTTGTGTTTCTGCTTTGTTCAAGGACAGTAAAGAAGAGGAAGCTGTCTCAAACCAGCATATGTGAGCAAAGGATTAATGAAAATGCTAGTAAATTTTATAATGGCTTCAGGCTTAAAAAACTCAACAGCACTCGTTTCATAATGGATCTTTTGAAGCCATTTTAATGCAACATTCACATTTTATTCAGCTCTACATCATATAGAATTCCCATATTTGACTGATGAAGATCACAAAGGTACCATTGTAACATGGTCTTTATTTGTATTTGTATTTGTATTTTTTTGTATTTTTTACTGTAGTAGAGTCCTAAGAACAATGAAGCATAAGATGTAGAAAAATTATCCTTAAGAAAATATCTTTAGCCATCGTTTCTGCAGAAGACAGCAAAATGTTACCCATTTAAAACTAAATGCGAAATGTAAAAAGGGAAAGAAAGCCTCAGTATTAAAACCAGTTCATTTTCTTGGCATAATCCTGCTTTTTGCAATACTTATATTTGCAATAAGCAATTACAATAGTATAAAAGATTAAATACTTTTAAAATGTGTTTTTAATTATTATTACTATATTTTTAATTATTATTTTTATTTTCATTCAGAACAGAGAGAAGTACATTTCAGCTATGTGTGAGATTCTGTCCTGATATCAACATAGTCAATATATTACTTAAATATATTACTTAAACATATTAATGGTAAGTATGTTATATTACTAATATGATTCCATCATTTGTGATGCTTTGAATAAGAAGGGACTTTTAATGGATATTTCTGTCAGGAAGGCAGTTTTCCAAGAGTTCAGGTACATGCTATCATGTACCAAAACAAGAGCAAGAAAGGAGAGAATACAGCTGTTACAAATCTGAGGATGACATATAACATTGCCATATAACTTTGGCAATGTTAAATATTCCCTAATTAGAAACAGGATAGTTTAGGGGACAAGAAATCCAGTTTCTAGAAGCAAGAGTGTTGAGTGAGAGTAATAAAACTGAGGACAAATTACTTGAAAGACCTAGAGTAGTAGGTATAAGTGTAGCTATTCACAAGAGGATTGGAGCAGTAGAGCAATGACAGCCACTGATGCAGAACTATTAGACAGGCTCAAGCTCAAGGAGCCAAGGAAGCAGAGAGATGAGCTGAGAAAATGGTGTTGCAAAGGTCACAGTTCAGTGTGTTCTGTGGAAAGAGACAGGAAAAGTAAGGCTGTAGAGGGCATGGGAACCTGAAGCATTTTATTTCTCTACACAGAAAGTGGAAAAACAAAAAGGGAAAAAAAATCTACCAACCAACCAACCAAACAAACAAACAAAAAAGCAACCAAAAAAGTACAGTGAAGGAATACAGAGAATTCCATAAATATATCAGTTATGTACTGGCACATCCAAAAAAATCTTAGTGCATATAGGCAAACACAACTTACTGGCACAAGGCCACAAAGATGATGAAAGGACTGCAGCATCTCTCATATGAGGAAAGGCTGAGAGAGCTGGGACAGTTCAGCCTGGAGAAGGCTTATAGGGGAACCTTATCAATGTGGGTAAGTACCTGAAAAGAACAAGAGAACTCTTCTCAGTAGTGACCACTGACAGGACAAGAAGTAATGGGCACATATTTCAACACTTAAATTCCACATGAACACAAGAAAAACTTTTTTTTTTTTAAATATATATTTTTACTTTTTTTTTATTTTATTTTATTTTATTTTATTTTATTTTATTTTATTTTTTTATTTTATTTTATTTTATTTTATTTTATTTTATTTTATTTTATTTTATTTTTTTTATTTTAGTGAGGATTCTCAAACACTGGAACAGGCTGTCCAGAGAATTCTGGAGATTACATCCATAGAGATATTCAAAACGCAACTGAACACAGTTGGGCAACCTGCTCTAGCAGACTGGACTAGGTAATCTTAGAAGACCTTTCCCAAACCAAATGATTCTGTGATTCTATGAATCAGTCAGTTAGCTGGGGGTTCTTCAGCCTGTTGGGGTTGCCTGCATCTGCACTCCAGAAAGTGTAAAAGAATCCCCAATCAGCCTTGGTCCGTGAGTTAGAAAACTATGTTCTGGAATGGTCAATGAATCACAGGACAAAAAGAGTTAAGGGAGTTATACCATCTCTTTGTGAATAATATTGATATTTTTTACTATATTGCTAGATATGAAATAGTGGGATTGAGTGCACCCTCAGCAAGTTTGTAGATGACGCCAAGATGAGTGGTGCAGTTGATACAAGAGAAAGAAGGGATGCCATCCAAAGGGACCTGGACAAGCTTGAAAAGGGGGCCCACGGGAACCTAATGAGGTTTAACAAGTCCAAGTGCAAGGTGCTGCACCTGGGCCAGGGCAACCCCCGACAGGAGTACAGACTGGGAGAAGAACTCATTGAGAGTCCTACAGAGAATGGCTTCAGGATTCTGGTGGATGAAAAGCTCAAATGAGCCGGAAGTGTGTGCTTGCAGCCCAGAAGGCCAACTGCATTCTGGGCTGCATCAAAAGAGGCATTGCTAGTGGGTCAAGGGAGGTGATTGTCCCCCTCTACTCTGCCCTTGTGAGGCCCCACTTGGAGTACTGTGTCCACGTCTGGGGCTCTGTGGTGGTTTTACCGTGCTAGGCAGCTGAACACCACAACTGCTCTCTCACTCCCCCTTCTTAGATGAGGAGGGGAAGAAGTAAAGGAAAGAACAACTCACGGGTTGAGATAAGGATGATTTAATTAAAGGAAAAAAGAAATTATTATGAAGGAAATATTAATTAAACAATTTAACTAAACAATTTAACTAAACAATTAACAATTTAACTAAAGGGGAAAAAAAAAGGAAAGGGGAAAAGGGAGGGGGAAAGGGAAAACTAAACAAAACAAGTAAAGGCTATGTGGAAGTGCAGAGGAAAGAAATTACTCTCTACTTCCCACAAATGAGCGATGCTTGACCACGTCCTTGAAGCAGGGCCTCAACGCACGTAGCCGGTGTTCGGGAGGAGGATAGACATTTTCACAACGAGAGCCCACCCCTCCCCTCTTCTTCGTTTTTCCACCTTTTATTGCTGCATGTGACATCATATGGTAAGGAATATCCCTTTGGTTGGTTTAGGTCAGCTGCCCTAGTGATGTTTCTTTTCTCACATTTTTGCCCACCCCTTAGGAGGGTTAGAGAGAGTCCTGATGCTGTGCCAGCACTGCTCAGCAGCAGACACAACACTGGTGTGATACCACTGCTGTTTTAGCTACAAGTGCAGAGCACAGCACTGTATGGGCTGCTGCAGGGAAAGTTAACATCCCAGCCCGACCCAGTACAGGCCCCCTGCACAAGAATGATGTTGATCAGTAAGAGTGGGTCCAGGGAAGGGCCAGGAAGATGATCAAAGGGCTGGAGTACCTCTCTTACAAAGAAAGGCTGAGAGAGCTGGGCCTGTTCAGACTAAAGAAGAGAAGACTCCGGGGTGACCTCATTATGGCTTTTCCATGTTTAAAGGGGACTTATAAAAAAGACAGAGTGTGACTCTTTGCTCAATCAGACAATGACAGGACAAGGGGAAATGGTTTTAAACTGAAAGAGGGGAGATTTAGATTAGATGTTAGGAGGAAATTCTTTACTCAGAGGGTGGTGAGGCACTGGAACAGGTTGTCCAGAGAAGTTGTGGATGCTCCATTATTAGAGGTGTTCAAAGTCATGTTGGATAAGGTCCTGGGCAACCTGATCTAGTGGGTGGCATCCTTGCCCATGGTGGGAGGCTCGGAAGTAGATGATCTTTAAGGTCCCTTCCAAACTGAGCCATTCTGTGATTCTATGATTCTGTGATTCTGTGATTCTATGATTCTATGTTCTATGATATAAATTAAATACAAATGTTGTTAAACTTTTTCAGCCACTTTGTCATAGATGTCCAGAAGAGGAATAATTGCAAGAGTGTTGTATTTTTATTAGTACTCTCAACTGCCCAAGCAAAGCAACTTCTTAGTTTACCTTTTCCATCTTGAAGTAGATCTGAAATTATGGGCATCTGACTTGCTTTCTCTCCAACACTAGTAAAGTTTTCCATGGATAAATTCTCCTAATACTTCACAGAAGTCCTCAGTACCTCTGACTCCTTCCTCATGTGCTTCACACCACTGAGAGAATGATGCTTCTTTCTTTTTAATTCCAGCAATTGTGGCAATTTAACATGTAGACCCTTGTCTGAAACTATCCAGGTTGTGACATGGTGCAAAAACACAAATACAACTACATTTTTTGGACTGTTCCATGAGAGTCACTCCAGTGTTTACAATGGAGTTCAATGGAGTTCTTAGTCTGCATATACTCAGTTTTTTTTTTTTTTTTTTTTTTTTTTTTTTTTTTTTGGCAGGGGGAGGGGGTTGAGAGGGAGAAGGAGAGTGGGGCGAGGCGGGGAGCATTTGGTGTTTGGAGCACCTTGATTTGCTCTTCTGTGATGTGAAGTAACATTCTCTACCCCTAAGTAATTAGGGATTGTCTTTGAGCCCTTGTTACTGCAGCTTCACCTGCAGGTACCAGGAACTTGGAGGTTCTCCACTTCTATTTCTTTGAGGCAACTAGTGCTCATTGGTTTCCTCACTAGAATAGGTGCAGGAACATTGGACATATGCAACCCCACAGCTTTGTATGTGAGACATTAAAGCTCTCTCCTCCTGAATGGCAGTTAGAAATTGTTTACCTTTTAACAGAGTGAGCCAAAACCACCTGGTTCCAGCAGTTGTATTTAAAGATGCAGAGGTTTTAACTCTGATGCACCCTGCAAATACACAAATTAATAGGCTATACTTACCAGACTTTCTGGGCAAGCACAAATCAGCTTTATGAATATCTACATTACACATTATCTCCTGACATGTGAAGTGAGCCTAATGTGTCCAGGAAATCTGATAGAGTAATGCAAGGGACATTAGTTCATTATTCAAAGAATTATTGCATTGCTAGGTGGCAAATGTACTTCCTCAAACTTACAGCACATTTGTGTTGAGAGTATGCCAAAGATTTACACTAATTAGGCTGAAAGCTATTAAACATGTTCTCCATAATGTTTAATGTAATTTCCTACAACAACATGCTGTACCTTTTCTTGTTCCAGACATAGAATTTATATGCTAGTTTCCTCTGTTCCTTGTTCATTAAAAACAAGCAATGCTGTATGTATCAGGTATTGTTGCAAATCCCTTAATTCAGCCTTCTTCAAAGCCTCTGTAATGAGATTTTGCATCTTTCATCATTGCAGAATGATTTCGCAGTCATTTTTCTTCAATCTTTAAAAGATAAAGTGATTCAGTAACCTTTTCCCACATTTGTTATAAACATAGGTTTCTGTTAAAACAGAAGCTGATTTTCTTAATGTTAGACTGTGAATATGTAAAGCATTGCCTTTGACCAAAAGTGAACAATGAAAACAACAAAAGCTGCCTTTGAGGCAGTAGAGGTAGCAGAATACAGAGCATCAGTGCTGGCAGAATGTAGTCTTGTATTTTTCTGTAGTGTTAATTCCATTAGATGAATCAATGCATGACCTAATCTTGAGATTATGCTTGATCTTGAGATGTATGCTTGATTCTGATCGTTCAGCCCCCAGAAAGATTGAGCAGAAATAGAAAAAAAAAAAAAAAAGAAAAAAAAAAGAAAAAAAAAGTTAATTTGAACATAGGATATGAAAAATTATTTCAGGACTTTTATATGGAAAGTCATCGAAAAGGTTAAGGCTACATCATTTAGGTAAATGAATAACAGGGAGCATGACAGAAGGTTAACTATGAAGTAATGAACTATATGAAAATGGAACAGAATTCTGTTTGTCTTTCTGCATATGACAAAACCAAGGGAGATGTGTTGGAAGCAGAAAAACTTTGAATTGGAAGATAAAAGTTTGTTTAAGCAACATATAATTAGCATGTAGAACACACTTAAAATATATGTGTTTAAAGCCTACTTCTTCAAGGAAAGAACATGTGGGACAAAGTAAATTTCCATATCAAAAATGCTGCCTAAATTCTGGTTCAGATTTCTCCAAGAATTAAAACTTATCTTAAACTAATCATGCATTACTGAAGGCTGTAGAAGGTTCCATCCTGACTTTCATGTGATCAGGCTTGGACCCTCTGTGTGTAATAAACATGATTGCTAGGCAGAAAAAAGTATCTAAAATGGAAGCCTGATATATTTATGAGTGAGAGCATGGCATGGATATTAACTTGGACTGGGAATTAGGTTTGCTAACCCAAAAATCCTCTTCCAGACTGACATTTCCATATTTTCTCTCTCTCTCTCTCTCTCTCCCTCTCTCTCTCTTTCCCTCCCTCTCTTAATGTGAAATAAATGAATAATCTATATCTTTTCCTAATGTAAGTTTTAGGGCTGAAATGGTTCTCAAGAGATCACACAACACATTCAAGCCAGGATTAACCATATCTGTGTCATTTTTGTCTGTCTAGGATTACACTAAAACGCAAATTGTTTATTAGTCCACAGTTCCATTGTAAAAATGGAGATGTTGGAATTTGTAAAAGACTAACAAGGCCCTATTTTAAGAAACATGTATTAGCAAGTTTAGCATGCATTTAAAGAAGGTGTAACTTCCAGAAACCCTAGAAGAAGGCAAGCAGAGTAATCAGAAGCCTAGAAACATGGCCCATGTGGAAAGTGAGTTGAGTGAATTATTGTTATTTAGTCTAAAGAATAGAAATATGTCAGAAGCAAATGATAGGTATATTCAGATAGTCAAAAAGTTCTTTTTAAAAAGTAGAGATATTAGAAAACCTATTTAAATTATTTCTTCTCATATATGTTTTATAATATATATCTTATAATGTGCACGCAAGTCTTAATGTAGTAGAAATACTCTGGCTTACTATTGTATGAAAATCACTGAGATTTCAATGCAAAACAAGAAAGTATCATATTTGAATATTAATTTTTTTTTTTTTCTTATGGGATTAAATAATAGTGTTATAAACCACAGACAATCCAGTCAACATAGACAGACTAATTCTTTCCATAACCAAATAAGCATTTGAATTGGATAGAACACAATGCAAATATTATATAAAAACCTTTAGAAGTAATCATTAAAACAAAACAAAACAAAGTGTTTTTTCTTTTTAATGTGTGTATATTAGTATGTAGTATGTAGTTCAGACTACCAATCATTCCATATTGAACTGACAGAATTCAAGCAGAACTGCTTGTTGACTAGTTCTTATTGGACATTCTCCTTAAATATATATATATATATATGTATATTCCAATATATGTTTCTGACATGGTTGTACACCCATGAAAATAGCTAGCACATATTGTTTAAAGAAATTTAACAAACAAACAAACAAACAAACAAAAAACTGAAATCACTCTTTCCTCCATAGTACAAAGGATAATTCTATTACTTTTGGAAGCAATACTATCAGCTCTTTAATTCCAGCATTTAATATTTGATATGAAGAGAAAGTAAATTATTTACTCTGGATTGTTTGACTGTTTCAAAATATGAAGGTAAAGATTCAATACATTGTGTAAGCTTATTTTCTAACTGTAAAGCTAATGAGATAAAAACAGCTAAATCTATGACTTGTTGACACGTTTTGGGTTGGAAGGTCCTCACTCTAAAAGTTGGGTGTTTCGTTTAGGGTAGAAATATGATTTGTAACCAAAAAGAGTCAAGAACTCTTACACAACAGTGGAAACCTCTGTATAAATTCCTCTTGATACAATCAATTTCTGTATTGTGTGGCTCATTTTTCCTCATTGAATATAGATGGATGCTTAACTTTAGAAGGTGAAAGTTGGTGAAAGTTAGGAAAGATAAATCTTCCATTGACTGTACTATTCTTGAAAACTGAAGTTTTGCAATTGCTGTTCCTTCCTTTCCTATATAATCTCTTTTCAACGTCAGCTTTCACAACATATTTTGAATTGACTCTGAGCTCTTATTACTTTAAACATCTGTTGTTACACCATTTCACTTTTTTATGCTTATTCTATCATCTGCTTCAAGATAGTATAACATGTTGATGTGAAGCTCATAGAAAATACATTTGTTTGAATTTTGTTTAATAAATACATTGAAAATTCCAAAGTCCATATTCTTGATGGATATGAAGATATTCTCAGATACCTGTTTGAATTACCATGGTTTGACAATTTCTCTTTGTCAGCTGAGCTAGGATATCTGGTCACTGTGCATGCTCTAATCCCTTTGTAAATATATGACTGTGTGATTTGGCTCAGCTCACAACCTGAATCAAGCAAGACAACAAGTGATAGAAAAGTCCAAGAATTTCTGAACGTAAGCTCTGAGTGAATACTCTGGGATATTACACTACTGGGCTTACAACAAGCTATACCTTATAAAAAGCTGTCCCTCATCACACAGCTAAAACAGAGATATGTTGCTGTTCTCAGATCTATTGGGTACCTGTTCTGAAGAATGAATCTAGCCAAATTGATTCCTCATCTCCCGCACCCCTGCAAAGAAAAACAATGAGAGCTTCCTAACTGAGAAGAAAGTCTAATGGGTTTGACAGCAATATGTCCCTTACTGCTCTCAGAATGCAGGGATGGGACTTTCAGTGCAAGCTGTCCACATCTTTGACCCCTGTTTTCCCACAATGACAACACATAACAAGGACAATACATAATAAATTACACTGGAAGCACAGGAAGACAAACAGAAGAAAAATGTTATATTGTGTGGGTATAAGGAGGCATGGAAAATTATAGTGATGGGAACCATATGAATGAGTTTATAAAAATAAACTCTCTCTATCCTGCTTCTTTTTCTCAAGCTATAACAGCTATTGTCTTCCAATCTACTCAGCAGCTAAAGGTACATGAATTATTTTTACCCATCTTCGGTGCTTTGCTTCTATGATCCATTTGTGCATTTTCTCTTCTAAATCTCACTTTAATATCTTCTACTTGTCTTTAGCTGGTGTTTGACTTAGCTCTTAAAGTGTTTTGTGATAGTAATATAAGAATGCTGTATAAAATGAAATTGTTTTGCACTACCCCATAGAAATACAATTTAGATCAAAAGCAGATGACTGGGTTTTCTTTTCAAACTCATTTATCTGTTGTAAACAAGATGCATGTGCTGAAGAATGAATTACTTTGGGACAGTAATAAAAGAAAAACATAATTCCAAGAAACTTCATGTATATGATAGTAAAAGATGTTTAAGTCCTTCATATTACCATATACTGGTAAGAACATTGACAAGCTGTTAGACATTTGTTGAAAAGCCATGCTGAGCAGAGAAACACAAGGACAAAAGAAACATATATATATATATATATATATTTTTACCGTTTTGAATTTGAATCTTCAAAATAATGTCCAAATCAAAATGACCACAATTAAAATCATCCTAGATGTTTCATATATTCTTGTTAGGACTGATTTGATTAAAAAGTCTTCCCTGTTTAAGCCCCAACTACTACTGTAGGTGCTGTTGAAAATCACGATCTTTTAGCCTCTGAAGCATACAGTTAACTATTGATAAAGCTGAAGATATATGAAGTTCCAAGGAATTTACTCTTAGGAGCCACAAGGAGAAGCTAGGTGAAACAAAGATCAGCATTGCAGTGAACGTATTCAGGTGTAGGTCTAACTCTAGGCACTTCAGACCTCACTAGATGTCACTGCCATACACTGACTCCTACAGCCTTAAAATGTAAACCATTGTTCAGCTTTGGGAAGAATAATTGTGGTGATCTCTTGGTCACTCAGAATTCCATGTGCACGAAGCACTTCAGGAAGCAAACTGCATTTCAACAGAAGTCAAGTATTTATTTGGCTTTTGATCAGATTCAATTCTACTTGTAAAGTTGTCTTATGAGATCTGGGCTTTGCTGCTTTTTAAGATTTCTGAAAAAATAAAAAATAAAAAAAATCATGTTTCTTGTCCATGTTATATTAACAAGTATATATTTACAGTGTAAATAGAGGGCTGTTGAACGTTATCTCACATTGCAGTCCATATTCTACTTTCTAGTGAGTTAGTGTCAACAACTCACATGTTGTCCCCTATCCATATTCTTCCATGAAGTATTGATTTGGGGAGCTCAGAGAACAATTTCTATTCATCTAAGATTATTTTACTTTCCTCAGAGTGTTTCTGCAGATTTAAAATATTCACTAGAAGACAAGAAGAATGTTTCTTTTCCTGTTTAGGGCTTGGGAAATGGGTTGCCAATATTCAATACTGCTTCATTTCGTAAACTTTTCTGTAGGTAAAGCAATGCCTACAGAATGTAGGAATGACTGAAAATAGTAGAATAAAATAATAAAATAAAATAAAATAAATAAAATAAAATAAAATAAAATAAAATAAAATAAAATAAAGCTCAGAAATTGCCCTGGGAAGGCGAGTCTTCTGAGATGTTGGAGATCTCAGGAGAAACCTCTGCTGTAAACCAGGCAGAAAGGCAATTTGTTGTATTGCCTTTGTATTTGGATATCAAACATAGGAATATGCTGAGGAATGTACACCGTTTTTAAAACTATTTTTTTAGCAATATTAATTTCCCTTCAAAATCCACAGTCTATTTTCATTACTTGAAAGTGTCAAAAAAAATTGTGTGTTAGTATTTACTATGTTTGCTTCATTTTTATTTATGAGAATGATTTGCTGAATTTAACCTCAGTACATAGATAATTTCACACTTACTGTTGAGTACAGCTCATAGATGTTCTGCCTAAGGTATAGAGTATACTGTTCCCAAGGAATTGATAAATTGGTTGATGTATACAAAGCCTCACATTCTGAATAATGTTTTTTGGAGTCATAAAAAGCTAACAATAGCTCAGAGTTCATAGCTGAGAAAACCCTACCAGCAACTGAATAATTCTACAGTGGAAAATGCATCATAAAATACAGACAGGAGAAAAAGAGCACTAACAATCTCAACATCTAATATTTTGAAGTAATTTCCATTAGCATGTAGTATCTGTGTCAGCACAAAATAACCCCACCCATGTTATGTAAATTAGCCTTTGTTCTCCTACATATCAGCATTGTTTTATAATTAGGATTTGAACATTAAAGAAGATTCTCAAAAGGAGCTAGAAGATGTCTCTACATTACTCACTGCAAACAGGGATGATGGTGTGACACAGCAGACTGAATCAATTTAGGGATCCACCAAGCCTCTTTCTTGCATCCTGTTTTGCAATCAAACATTATATCATTGTGCTGCAGTCTCTACATCTTAGGCAATAAGAGATGAATAAAATAAATAACTTTGTAAATCTGTAAGCTGCTGTTCTGATTATATTTTCCAAGTAGTTTTCTAAGAATCACGTCACTTCCATACTTGCAGTCATTTTTCTTGTGATCTAAGGATGGCGTCATATTTCCTCATATAGATGCAGTTCACACTGACATAAGGAGCTTTGCTGCATAGAAAATATATTTGCTAACTTAAGCCTTCCCTATAAAACTACTATGGGAAAGATAATTTTATAAACATCTTCAATCAGTATAAGTAAAGATACTAATTTTAACTATATCTTAGTTTCTTTGTTAAACTTTTAACAACCTTGTTAACACACCCTCATATGCCGAAACTGTGTTGTTTTCAATTTGCAGAAAATTATTTAAGTTACTAGGAAGAAAAGAGTAATCAAATAACTTGAAAAATACTAAGGAAACTGCAGTACTCAATTTTATATACAATCTAATTCTATAGTTGTTGGCTAACGACACTTCATTGCTCTCATATTAGGAATGCAATCAGACATGACAGGATAGATGGATATTTGTAAAAGCCTGTGTTTAATGGTTATCAAATTTGAACAGAAGGTTTTTCATTAAACACTTTGTGAGTGTCACATCCTGAGGCTAAGGCTTATAGATAACATAGCCTGTGAGACTGTATTTGATACATTAAAGAGTATGAATATAAATCCAAGAAAAATATTATGGGAAATACCAGGCTTTGGGATCAGCTATACATTTATTAAATGCATGCTATTTGAAGCCCAAATTATATTTTCATAACAGACCACATGTTCTATTTATCTAATTAGCTTATGAAGCAGTTGGTTAATAACTTTATATCAGATGATGATTTAATTTGTAATGATTGTAGAATTATGTACAGAAACTATGTGTCTTATACTTAGAAAGTGAAGTCTGACAGATTTGCTTATTTTTTTATGAATATATACCATCCCTGGGGGTGTTCAAGGAAAGGTTGGACTTGGTGCCTAGGAACCTGGTTTAGCAGGTGATATTGGTAGTAGGGTGATGGTTGGCCCAGATGATCTTGAAGGTCTTTTCAAACCTTAATGATTCTGTGATTCAAAGCTAGACTGTAGAAGGGATTCATTTTATAAAACAGCATGATTCTTGAAATAGAAGATTGGTGGGGCTTTTCTACTTTTTACTTTTTAATTTTTTTTTCTCCATTTACATTTGTATTTACATTTGCTGAAGTCTTAGTGTAATAAGTCAGGAATACAGATCAACTTTAAAGTACACTTGTAATATATTCCTTATGTGAACTTTGTAAGGTAACACTGAAATTTGCCATACAAGTCTACTCTTACTGATGCATAACAACTGCAGGAGACATGGTCTAGGGTTTTTTTGTTTGTTTTCTTTTGTTTGTAAGTTTAATTTCAAATGGAAAGCAAGCTCCTCATTCCCCCATTTCTCAGTAGTACAAAATAAATAAAAAGGAACAAAGAAGGACTGAGCAGGTTTACAGAGCCAAATTTCTGGAAATCTAAACATTAAACTAAACTGAGAGGTAGCATCAAAGTCAATAACTTGTGCATGTCATTACTTAGAGGCATAGCTTTTGAATTATTTCACAGCTCACAAGTCAAGTGAAGTTCTATTTTAGAACTGCTGCAACACAGTTTGCTACTTCTGCTATTACAAACTCTTCAGAAATAAAACACCTAAATTAGCCAATGGCTATCCATTCATTGAACATAGAATGTTTTAAGACCTTAAAAGCCATTACTTCTTTGAATTGGGAGTCTCCATGATAAAACAGATTTGTTGTATCTTCAACATTTCAGACTAATGAAATTTCACTGTACATAAAAGGCGGTGGTTTCATGTGCAATAAAACCTGAACTAAATCTTTATTGTTTTTAAAATAGATGTTCTGTCTGCCCTAGAACCCTTCTTCAGCTATCCTAACAACATATTCTTGCTGTTCTACACAATGTTTGTGGGAGTCACATAGACAGCTAATCAATTCAGTATTTTGGAAGAAAACAGTTTTAAGGGGTTAATTTTCAGATGGGTTGAATACCTTCCAGTGTTGACCTCCCATTAGCAAAGCCACTCATCAGACTATTGTCTAAGTTTCTTCAGAAAATAGGCAGAGGACAAAAAGATGATTTTAAGCAACTTCAGTGAAACATAAAATAATAGCAATTTTTTAAAGTATCCATTAATAAAGTTAAATACCACCTTTCTACCAATGTTCTATTCATGCTCTTATTTTAGAGGATTGCCTTTATACCATAATTTGTGGCAATATGAATTGAGCTTGTTTTAATATTTTTTTTTCTAAATTAAGTGAGGCAATGACTTGGTCATTATTGTATAGACATAATTCTATCACCAGGAAGTAAAATCTGCCCACTAACACTCACAGCTTTTTTCTCTTCCCTTTTTTTAGTGTTGTTGGAAACATGAAATGATGTTTATCTTTTTAGATTCAGAACTTTGAATCCTATCATTGTAGGTCAACCATCATATGTAATCCAGGTCAAATTAAAATTGTAATCTAGTTTTTTGGACTAGCTGTGTCAATTCAGGCTCTGCTTCTTTCTCTCTGGAAGGCTATGGAGTCGCAGGCTGCTGGAATGGTCAGACCTTATCATGAAAACTATGCAATACCTAACTCCCTGAGAAATAGCTCTGCCATTAATAGCTCAGGCTGAATCCAAAGAAAACTTGATAATACTACTGCACCTGTCCTGCTGCTAATGACAAAACTTTTTCACACCCACAAGCAGTTGACTAAATTACTTGAAAAATCAGGATGCTCCAACTATTGCAAAATGTCTCCTGAACAGTTCTCACATGCTTTCATAAACGTATGAATAATAAAAAGTAACCATCACAATTAAAACATTTATAAAGGTAAAGCCAAATACACAAAACTCAATACAAAGTATCATTTAATGCATGCAACATCTGGTGAGAGCAGACATTTCTTGCTCTTTCTCCACCATAGAGGAAGCAAAAATTGTACTGAATGATAGACTTACAAGGAGTTTCAGTTTATTATGGACTCAGCAAAAGCTGCTTAACATTCAACAGTAAAATCTACACAAGATCCTGCCTGCAAGCAGCCTTCACAGACCTGCCCTAATACTCAGTACAACCAAGCAACACATGTGCAATACAGTGGTTTTACAAAAATCAGCAATAAAAAGCTCAGACTAGGATGCACTTACATGTAGGTCAGAGAGTGATTAAAAGCTGTAGCATCAGAGAAGCAGACCAATGAACTGGAAAGGAAACAAGGGGTTAGCCTGGCAGCTGGAGAATTTGTTGGGCAAGGAGACAGGATGTCTACATGGGTGGGGGGGGGTGCACTGGAGATTTTGAGGCTGTGGAAAGAGACCTCTCAGTATCCAATTTCTAAGGATTAATCAAAGGTTGTAAAAAGTTGGATGAAAGCTTTTGAGATTTGACTCAAGGTCCCTATTCCTTAAAACTGCACTCATTACTTAGCTTCTAGATCTCCCAAGTTAATGTGCCAACTTTCTGTCCTTAGAGAGAATCTATATTCCATCTAAAGAAATATATGTTGTTTGGCTACAAGAACTACTTTAGAAAATCAGGCTTTCCACAACTTAGAGATCTTCCAAGATGCTGGGATGTATACCAAAACATAGTTCTGGGAAGTATTATCATATCGACTCCTTATCATTATCAGAATTATCTTTTACCTCATTTTAGCCAAGACAGTTGTAGTCTGGGACAGCCCCAAAACATCTTATTAATCCACAAGTCCAACAGGTCTGCTTTGGCAGAGCACATGTGGGACAAGTGCTAGGACCAGTCTTAATCAATACTAAATTTTTCAATCTCTTTCAAGACATCTCCCTACAGACAAGGGCTCAACAATATGTGATTCTGTGAACATACACAGATCTGAGTTCCAGGACTAGCACCAGTGATAGAAAGTGGGAAAAGTCTTTTGGCTCAATATTTGTAACAGGCTTTATGAAGATCCCTGCTTGAACCTGATCATTTTTCTCATATCCAGGGAAATAAATAAAGAAATAAATATCCACCTACTGGTACCCTCTGCCCTGAATGAAAACCAAACCAAACCAAATCAAACCAAAAAAAGACAAATCCTTAAATAAATGTTTGTTCAGCAGGTTCAATGGGTTGGATTGTAGAGCCTGACCTACACATACATTTATAGTTGTTAATGCTACAGTGAAGCCTCTGTAAATAAGTGCATGACACAAGCTAAATTCTTATCCATCCACTGTCAAATAACAGTTTTGCTGATTTTCTTGTACACTTACCTGAATTAACATCTAAGAAGTGATTATATGTAAGTTTATGCCAAATTGGTCTTTGTCTGGTAACAGTTGCTGAAGGAGGCATCCTGCAGTAAAAGCTGCATCAGGCTAAACCCAGCTACTCAGTAAATGAGGGGTGAAACCTCATTTTTGTAGTGAAAGCTCAGCACTGCTTCAATAGGCTGAGGCCAACTGTATGAAGTTCAACAAGGTCAAGTGCCGGGTCCTGCACCTGGGGCACAACAATCGCAAGCAGTGCTACACACTGGGAGATGAGTCGTTAGAAAGCTGCCTGTTAGAGAAGGACCTGGGAGTACTGGTTGCTAGTCGGCTGAATATGAGCCAGCAGTGTGCTCAGGTGGCCAAGAAGGCCAACAGCATCCTGGCTTGTATAAGAAGCAGTGTGGCCAGCAGGGCTAGGGAAGTGATTGCCCCCTGTACTCAGCTCTGGTGAGGCCGCACCTCAAGTACTGTGTTCAGTTTTGGGCCCCTCACTACAAGAAGGATATGGACGTGCTCGAGCGAGTCCAGAGAAGGGCAACGAAGCTGGTGAGGGGTCTGGAGAACAAGTCTTACAAGGAGTGGCTGAGGGAGCTGGGGTTGTTCAGCCTGGAGAAGAGGAGGCTCAGGGGTGACCTTATCGCTCCCTATAGGTACCTTAAAGGAGACTGTAGCAAGGTGGGGGTTGGTCTATTCTCCCACGTGCCTGGTGACAGGATGAGAGGGAATGGGCTCAAGTTGCGCCAGGGGAGGTTTAGGTTGGATATTAGGAAGAACTTCTTTACTGAAAGGGTTGTTAGGCATTGGAATGGGCTGCCCAAAGAAGTGGTTGAGTCACCATCCCTGGAGGTCTTTAAAAGACGTTTAGATGTAGAGCTTAGCGATACGGTTTAGTGGAGGACTTGTTAGTGTTAGGTCAGAGGCTGGACTAGGTGATCTTGGAGGTCTCTTCCAACCTAGATGATTTTGTGATTCTGTGATTCTGTAATTCATTATGAAGGCGTACTTTCTTAAGCAATATGAAAGGTCATCTGACAGACCTGCAAAATGTGGACATGAAAGTTTCCAGATCAGAGGAATGCTGCAAATTGCAACAAATTATTTCTTCTCTCATCTGCCTGCAAGAGTTCATTAAAATTTGAGTTCATTTTCCTGCAGTCAGGTGGATGAATAGTAACCAGGAGACCTCTTAGGACACGCAGAATTATAGAAGGCATGTCCATTTTGATAACATTATTTTTGTCCTAAAGCTGATGGCAAGGCCTCTCCATCTGCCAAGATCTCTGAGATGTGCTCTAAATTAATTTTGAACAGATTTTCCGTCTCATTGAAGACAAGCATAAAAGGAACACCATTAAGATTGTAAAATCAATCACCTAAAAGGTAGAAAATGCCAAAATCTTACACTGCATTTCCAGAAGTGGCCTAAATGGAGATTGCTATACAACTATGTATATATAACTAATGGTCACATATATAATATTCAGGACCTTATGCAATTCTTAATTTACACCTATCTTAATCAGGGTGGATTTATATCTTCAAGCAGCACAGAAGTGAGAATGTCATCTGATACCAAGATTTATTATTCACACCTCAATCTGTAGGAAGCAAAAGATTTTTTTATTTTATTTTTTAAATTTTTTTGCATAACATAGATTGTAGCAACAGCTTTGTTAAAGTGCACTTCAGGGATTACCAGCTTTGCTCACAGTTTTTTGCTATATAAGATCTCCAAATCCTTTCTTGTTTTCTTTTCTTTAACATACTTTTCTCTCTAAATTAAGGAATGACTAAATTTAAAGTTATTAATTTCTTGAGTTTCTTCTCATCTGGTTGTTAAATTAAATTTAAAAACATGCTTATTCCTGCTGCCATGTTGACTGGGGAGAGTTCCAAACTATTTAATTTATAAATATCTCCTCTCTTCACATAATAACTCTAATTTATCTCAGAGTAAAAGAAATTTAAATGTTAATTTAGGTTCTGTTTGTTGGTCAGAATAGTTGCTAGTAGGTTAAACAACTTGTTTAAATCAAGCAAATGGTTAGAACACATAACAAGATACAAACTACATGAGTCATCTCCTGAGAAACTACAATACATGCATATATACAACTTTGATATATACATTATGATTTTTTAAGAAGATATATTTGAAATCCTCTGACCAGCAAATCTCTTAATAAGCTTTCAATGGTTTATTCTTAGCTCTTCGTAGTACTGCTCAGCTAGGTGGGTATTGTTCAGTACTTTTTTTTTTTTTCTTTATTCTTTATGGAGATGATACAGAAGTCCACAGAGAGAAACCAACAGTCCTTCATAGAGATCACTAAAATACTTTGACACCTGTTCTCTGTCTGGCAGTCCCTGGTATTTTATAAACATAAAAATATATATGTTGTATTAACCCTCTTTTGGACTCTGTTTACATCACTGTAAGCCAGTGACTTGATCAGGTCCGATGTATCTCTACATACACTGGATCATATCAGCCTAGAATTTCTACCATTAAGTTAAATGATACAAACTCAAGCCAATATCTTCCCGATGTTTTGCAGAGGTGTAAGAGCAACAGGTGCAGAGGTGTTGTTTAACATATATATGAAGGGTGGGTGTCAAGAGGATGGAACCAGACTCTTTTCAGTTGTGCCCAGAGACAGGACAAGATGCAACAGGCACAAACTGAAGCACAGCAAATTTTATCTGAATATGAGAGCGCATTTCTTTATTGTGAGGGTGACAGAGAACTGGAACAGGTTGCCCAGAGAGGTTGTGGAGTCTCCTTCTCTGGAGATACTCAAACTCCCCCTGGATGCCATCCTGCGCAACGTGCTCTAGGGGATCCTTCTTGGCAGGGGGGTTGGACTAGATGATTTTTAGAGGTCTCTTCCAACCTTGGCCATTCTGTGATTCTGTGATTATGTAACCAACAACAACCACTATGTATATTGGGACCTACATATACAGGGGTGAGTCTAAGATGAGGACTACAGGAATAGAATCTTAGCACATGTGAGAGGACTGGTCCAGAAGACGCTTTAGACTGAGCATGACCCGCACCCCCTTTGCTCTTAATGGAAGAGACAAGGAATTAAAGCTCTCTGTGACTTTTGCATCTTCTTCTACTGCACAGTAACAAGTTTACTCCATCACATTTCACACTGATTTTCACTTCTGTATACCTGATCCGGGAGGCAAAAAGCAAACTATCAGCTACAGAAAAAATATTGAAATTTGTATCATAGATGGTAAAGAATAATTAGAGATGTTTTAATAAGAACTGACTGAGATATTTTAAACACTGAAAGAAGCGATTTGTTAAAATGGCAGTTTTTTGATTGTATAGATTCATTCTTGAGGAGAAAATATAAGAAAAAAAAATCTAGTTACAATTTGTGTAACTGAGACACTAAAGCAAGATCAAAATAATAAAGACTGCATTTTGTACAGCTTGATAGGTAGGGGTATTTTGGAGGATGTGAGAAACCTGGCTTGAGCCTGACTCAGGCAGAGTAGGAATTTTATTCTTACATTACTTTATCACATGCTATCATCCAGAAGGCAGAAGGTTCTTTTCTCTAACTTTTAGCACTGTGCTCATCCTGACACAGAATAAAGATAACTGTTGAATTATTTGCATATTTTAAAAGATGAGATTTTTCTTCTTTTCCTTTTAATTAAACCCATTTTTTTTTTCATCCAGATTAAGCCTTGCAAAATATGGAGCGAATGCCAGAAACATATCTTTAAACATTAACTTAGTTAAAAAGGAATTCATTTCATAGGTTCACATCATCCTACCACATCCATCAATATCAGTGTTCATCACATTAATAACTAATGATATGACAGTAGTACATCTCCAGCTAGAATATTGTGTTACATTCTGGAAGCTATTTATCAGGAGGATGGACACACTGGAGTGAATTCAGAGAAGAGCAACAAAAAGCAGTATGGAGAATAAGGAAGCGGCCAGAAAAGACTAAAAGTGTAGATGGTAGTTATCATCAAAATACTGACGTTTACAATTTTCAGGATTTTCACATTTTTAATACCATAATATTTTAACGGTGACCATGCAAGTTTAGTGCAATAGCAGATGATAACAGTCTATACATACCTGGTATGCATTAAGAAGTAGCAAAAGAGAGTGAGCAGTTAGCAAAATTTTATATTCCCTTTGATTATAATAAGACATGACTACGATAAACTTATTTTAAAAAAAGAAAAATACATGTGGAATAGAAGCAAATTCTTGACACTGAATGCCATGAGCCTTTGGACTGACATTCTGGATGACAAAAGAAAACCTAGAGTACAGCTTATTCAAAACTAGTCTGAAAAGATGCCTATTACATGTCGAAGAGGAATAATCTCTGACCAGGCTAGAAGAGGGATGAATGACCTAATAGTGTCTTTTTTCCATCTAGCTCATTTTCTGGTGATGTAAAAAGTGAGAACAGTAACAAAAATGACAATAAAAATTACTCTTTATCAGAAGTACTATGTCTCTTTTTAAAAAAAAAACAAAACTTTCTGAGCCTCTTCCCCTCCCCCCCCCTTTATTTTTCAACACATTCACACATTTTGAAGCAAAGAATAAATAAATAAATTGCTGCTAGACTACATTTTATAATGTAGAGATGTTTATGCTGGGGAAAAACACAATTCAAAACAAAATCTAAACCCTAGCACTACCAATGCATTGATATACATAAAAATAAGGTATTATTAAGCTTTGGTGCTAAAATTGGTACTAGATTTCCAAAATAAAAAGAAAAATATAGCACATTTGACTCAGGGTGCATTTTAAGAAGAGATATTTTTATTTATGTGTATATATATATATATATGTATATTTAAGGATAGTTAAAATTGCTTAATCTGCGTTTACAAATGTTTTTTATGCACATACTATACACATGATATATACTCTACATATGATTTACAATTGCTAAATTGCTAATTTCCTTTGTTGTTTGTTTGGTTATAAATCTAGCTTCCGGAATTTTCTCTCCATTCCATTCCTTTCCATTCTATCAGTGACTATTTCACATTTTCTGAAAGCTGTCTGATGAAGCATAATCTTTGTCATAAGAAAGTTACGGATGGAAGAACCTCAGAACATTCTCTAGTCTATTCCCCTATTTTAAAAACAAGGGAAACTGGTCAGGAGCAGCATATAAAGTTTTCTGTTGGTGGAAAATCCATAGCCTTCTCAGCTAGCACATGCTAGCAATGAGATATACTCACCATTCTCCTTAAATTCAGAAAGTTTAATATAATGTCTTGACTGATTCTTTCTCACTATGTTTTAAGTTTAATTCCTCATGTTTCTATTACAAAGATGGAGAACAGATTCTGGAC
Organism: Anser cygnoides; assembly: GCF_040182565.1. Lineage (NCBI taxonomy): Eukaryota > Metazoa > Chordata > Aves > Anseriformes > Anatidae > Anser > Anser cygnoides. The sequence goes on along the minus strand of NC_089874.1, from coordinate 147,732,546 downwards.
TTTTTATTTCATGAATGTGTTTCAAATGTTTCTGCTCTTTAAAATCAAAACAAAACAAAACAAAGTAAAACTAGAAGTCAGTTTAATATACAGAATGGCTGGAGAGAATTAAGAACAAAAAAATAAGGGTATTTCAATTTCATTTTGATTTAGTTTGCCCTTCATAGAATCACAGAATATCTCAGGTTGGAAGGGTCCTTAAAGATCATCTACTTCCACCCTGCCCCTTGCCTTAGGCAAGGACACCCACTAATCATGTTGCCCAGGACCTTATCCAACATGACTTTGAACACCTCTAATAATGGAGCATCCACAACTTCTCTGGACAACCTGTTCCAGTGCCTCACCACCCTCTGAGTAAAGAATTTCCTCCTAACATCTAATCTAAATCTCCCCTCTTTCAGTTTAAAACCATTTCCCCTTGTCCTGTCATTGTCTGATTGAGCAAAGAGTCACACTCTGTCTTTTTTAAAAGTCCCCTTTAAGTACCGAAAAGCTGCGATGAGGTCACCCCGGAGCCTTCTCTTCTTTAGTCTGAACAGCCCCAGCTCTCTCAGCCTATCTTCATAGGAGAGGTGCTCCAGCCCCTTGATCATCTTCCTGGTCCTCCTCTGGACCACTCTAACAAATGAACGTCCTTCTTCTACGAGAGGCCCCTCCTGTACAAGGGCAGAGTAGAGGGAGACAACCACCTCCCTCGACCTGCTGGACGCTCCTCTTTTGATGCAGTCCAGGATGCAGTTGGCATTCTAGGCTGCAAGCACACACTTCTGGCTCATTTGAGCTTTTCATTCATCAGAAATGCCACGTCTTTCTCTGGAGAGCTGCTCTCAATGAGTTCTTCTCCCAGTCTGTACTCCTATTGGGGGTTGCCCTGGCCCAGGTGCAACACCGTGCACTCGGACTTGTTAAACCTCATTAGGTTCCCGTGGGCCCCCTTTTCAAGCTTGTCCAGGTCCCTTTGGATGGCATCCCTTCTTTCTCTTGTATCAACTGCACCACTCATCTTGGCGTCATCTACAAACTTGCTGAGGGTGCACTCAATCCCACTGTCTATGTTATTGATAAAGATATTAAACAGTACCAGACAAGACAGACAATTCAGGGACACCACTCATCACCGGCCTCCACTTGGACACAGATCACCACTTTCTGGGTGTGACATTCAAGCCAACTCCTTATCCACTGAATGGTCCATCCATCAAATCTGTATCTCTCCAATTTGGAGACCAGGATGTCATGTGGGACCATGTCAAAGACCTGACATAAGTCCAGGTAGATGACATTGGTCCATCTTCACTTGTTAACTGATGCAGTCACTCCATCATAGAAGGCCATCAGATTGGTCAGGTGTGATTTACCCTTGGTGAAGCCATGCTGTCTGTCTTGGATCACCTCTTTGTCTTGCATGTGCCCTAACATTGCTTCCAGGGTAATTCATTCCATGATCTTGCCAGGCATACAGATGAGGCTCACCAGTCCTTAGTTCACTGGGTCCTCCTTTCTTCCCTTTTTAAAAATGGGAGTGATGTTTCTCTTTTTCCAGTCACCAGGGACTTTGCCCGACTGCCAGGACTTTTCAAATATGATGGATTGAGGCTTGGCAACTACATCAGCCAATTCCTTCAGGACCCTCAGATCATGTCATCAGGCCCCATAGACTTGTACATGTTTAGTTTCATCAGGTGGTCTTGAACCTGCTCTTCACGTACAGTGGGTGGCACTTTGCTCCCTCAGCCTCCATCTACAGGTTCAAGGAAATGAGAGATTTAGGAAGCCTGACTGGCAGTGAAGACTCAGGCAAAGATTTGTTGAGTATCTCAGCCTTCTCCATGTCTGTCATTACCAGTTCACTCTTCTCATCTGTCAGAGGGGGTACGTTCTCCTTGGCCTTTCTTTTCTGAGCAATGTACCTATAAAATCCCATCCTGATATTCTTTGCATCCCTTGCCAAGCTCAGTTCCATCTGTGTTTTGGCTTTTCTGATCCCATCCCTGCACATCCAGACCGTATCCCTGTACTCTTCCCAGGCCACGTGTCCCCGCTTCCACTGCCTGTGCATTTCCCTCTTGCACCTCAGTTTGACCAAGAGGTCCTTGCTCATTCATCCTGGGTTTCTGCCCTCCCTGTTCACTTTCTTATGCAGGGGGATGGAGAGTTCCTGCGCTCTAAGGAAAACATCCTTAAAGAGTGGCCAGCTCTCTTCAGCCCCATTCTCCCTAAAGACAGTGTTCCAGGGGACCTCAGCTACTAGGTCTTCATATAGCTTGAAGTTTGCTCTTTGGAAGTTCAGGGTCCTGACTTTGCTCTTTGCCAGGCCTGTATTCCCTGAGGTCACAAACTCAACCAGGGCGTGGTCACTGCAACCCAGACTGCCTTCAGTCTTGACCTCTTTAACGAGCTCTTCCACATTGGTGGGCACCAGGTCCAGTAAGGCTTCTTCTCTGGTTGGTTTGTCTAATACCTGGACCAGGAAGTTATCTTCAACATAGTCTAGAAATCTCCTGGATTGCTTACAGCCTGCTGTGTAGTTTTCCCAGCAGACATCCAGGTGGTTGGAGTCCCCCATTAGGATGAAGGCGTGCGAGCATAACACTTCTTGTAGTTGAAGCAATAATGCCTCATCCACAGGCTCTACCCCTTAATCAGACAACCTGCAGTAGACCCCAACCACAAGCTGTCCTTTATTGGTGTTGTCTTTAAGTATCACCCACAAGCTCTCAACCTGTTTGTGGCTACTTCTCAGAGGCATCTCTTCAAAATCAATCCCTTACTTAATGTAGAGGGCAACACCCCCTCCCCTCCTTCCCTAACTCTTCTAAAGAGCATGTAGCACTCTATTTCAGTGTTCCAGTTATGTGATCCATCCCACCACGCTTCCATGATAGCAATCAGATTACATCTGTCTAATTGTGCCATGGTTTCCAACTCCTCCTGCTTGTTTCCCATTCTGTGTGCACTGGTGTAGAGGCACTTTAGCTACACTGTCGGTCTTATCACATTTACAGAGCCCTTCCTGATTGCATTGGGACAGTTCACAAGTATTTCCCTGTTGTTACTTAGAGTGATAATGTTCTCAGGTATGCTTTCTTCACTCAGAGGTGTATCCCCTTCCCCCACCACATCTAGTTTAAAGCCCTCCTAATAAGCCCAGATAGTTTACTGCCCAGAACACTCTTGCCCCACCTGGTCAGGTGTGCCCCATCCTGCATCAGCATGCCTAATCTCTCAAAAGTGCATCTAAAGTTGTAGAATGCAAAATTGGGCATTGTTAGTGACCATACCAAATGGTGTGCCCCGCTAGACCTGCTGTTCATGAACAGAGAGGGACTGGTGGGAGATGTGGTGGTAGGGAGTTGTCTTGGGCAGAGTGACCATGACATGGTAGAGTTCTGTATTCTTGGGGAAGTCAGGAGGGGTGTCAGTAAAACTACTACCTTGGACTTCCAGAGAGCAGCCTTTGAATTGTTGATGACACTGGTAGGGAGGGTCCCTTGGGAGTCAGTCCTCAAGGACAGAGGGGTCCAGGAAGGCTGGATGCTCCTCAAGAAGGAAGTCTTCAAGGTGCAAGAGTAGGCCGTCCCCGTGTGCTGTAAGATGAGCCATAGGGGAAGAAGACTGGCATGGCTGAACAGGGAACTTTTGCTATGTGTTCAGGAGAAAGAGTTTATGTCTGGTGGAAGAAAGGGCAGGCAACTCGGGGATAGTACAAGGAAGTTGACAGCATATGCAGAGTGAAAATCAGGAAGGCCAAAGCCCAGCATGAGCTCAACCTGGCCACTACGATCAAGGATAACAAAAAAATGTTTTTATAAACATATTAATGGCAAGAGGAGGGCCAAAGAGAATCTCCATTCTTTACTGGACAGAGAGGGGAACATGACTACTGAGGATAAGGAAAAGGCTGAGGTTCTCAATGCCTTCTTTGCATCTGTCTTTACTAGCCAGACCAGTTATCCTCAGGGTACTCAGCCTCCAAAGCTGGAGTTTGGGACAAGGAGCAGAAGAACCCTGCCATAGTTCAGGTGGAAACTGAGACCTGCTGCTCCGCCTTGACTGTCACAAGTCCATGGGGCCAGATGGGATCCACCTGAGGGTGCTGAGGGAGTTGGCAGATGTCATTGGTGAGGGAACTGGGGTTGTTTAGTCTGGAGAAGAGAAGGCTCAGGGCAGACCTTTTTGATCTCTACAGCTACCTGAAAGGAAGTTGTGGGGAGCTGGGGGTCAGCTTCTTCTTGCAGATAACTAGCAACAAGGCCAGAGGGAATGGCCTCAAGTTGCACCAGTGTAAATTCAGGTTGGACATTAGGAGAAATTTCTTCTTAGAAAGAGAAGACATTGGAACGTGTTGCCCAGGGAGGTGGTAGTCTCTGTCCCTGGGGGTGTTTAAGGAATGGTTGGACCTGGTGCTTAGGGACATGGTTTAGCGGGTGATATTGGTAGTAGGGTGATGGTTGGACCAAGTGATCTTGGAGGTCTTTTCCAACCTTAATGATTCTATGATTCTATGGCACAAGCCTCATAGCCAATCATTCACATGGTCCGTTTGTCTCCTTCTTTCTGGGTTCCAGTCACCAAGTGGAAGGACAGAGAGCAGTACTTGCACTCCCAATTCCTTCAACATCTTTCCAAGGGACATAAAATCCTTTTTGATATTGTCACTGCATCGTTTGATCCTACGTGGAAAAAGTAGGAAGGGGTGGTAATCTTTGGGACCCACTACCCTTGGTAGCCTCTTTGTAATATTGCAAATGTGGGCTCAAGGCAGGCAGCCTCTTTGGAGAGGTAGGTTGTCTGGAGGGCAAATGGGAGCCTCAGTGCCTCTCAGAGGAGCCTCCAATGACTACCACCATTCATGCTTTCATTTTGGCACTGGTTCTGATGCAGGTGGGAGACTGAGACAACTTTGTGTGGCTGGTCTTTCTGAGTTCCCTGTGTTTGGCCTTTCAGAAGTCTTTGCTACTTCTCCTGGAGTCTCCTCTCTCCTGCACTATAACATCATATCTGTTGTGCAGGAGCACTTCAGGGGCAAGGGGGTGACTCCTTCTCCAGCTATGATCAGAGACAAGAATCTACTCTCCTTTGTCCTGTGAGTCTTTCAAATGTGTTCGTTCTGGGCTGCAATCTTGTTTACCTGCCCCTTGCCTGGACTTTAGGCAGAGCTGTTGCTCAGACTGTGTCAACATAAAATACCAGTTGTCAATCTTCCGTTCAGATTCCTGAATGCTGTGCTGTCTGGTGAGCTCATGCAACAGAGCCAGCTCTTTGAAAAACTCATCCAGCTGGGCACATTTGCACCCATGTCACCTACCTCTGCCTTCAGGACCTAGGGGGACTTCCAGAGACTGGAGTTCCCTGGAACTAAGGGTCTGGGCAGCTCTGAAATCCTCAGGAGGTCTGTTTGGTTGTAGGAATCTGCCTGGGGAATTTGTGATCTCCTTGTCTGGGTTTCAGCCTCAGACTGGCAGGGTCGGCAGGTGGACACCTTTTCTGTTGCAGAAGGCCCTTCCTCTGCTGATCCCAGAACACAAAATGACCGCCCCTGCTCCCTCGCTGTTTTCCCTGCTGCACCACGCCCTGTTTGCCTGCTGCCTTGATCATAGCTGCTCATGCTTCCCAGGGGTGCTCCTGGCTCTGTCCAAGCTTCATCAGCCACAATTGCAAGGGCCGCCAGGTCCTGGCGGCTCCCTGGGCTGCCTCAAAGGGTCCTCGATGTAGGGAACCTCCTAAAGGCGTTGATCCCCCACTCCTCTTCAGAATGTGTCTTCCCCAGAGCTGATCACCTTGGTGAGTCCTACTTAATCACTTTTAATCTTTATAAATTTTTTTCCTTTTTGTAGTTTGAGTACTAATCAGTCTCACTATGCTTATAATGACAGAGAAATACTGACAATCCAAGCTTTCTTTTAGCTGCCAGCCTGTTTTAGTCTCTGCCTGATTTTCATCAGTGACCATAAAATCAATGGTACTCCTAACTCATGAGAGAGTCAATGTAGAAACTCACATACCTCTTGCTATTATTATCTCTTTGAATGTCTCCAGAATTGTGTGCGCTACTTTGGCCCTGCTTTTTATCTATCTATCTATCTATCTATCTATCTATCTATCTATCTATCTATCTATCTATTTATTTTGTATTTACATTTAGGTTTTCCTACAAATATCTGTCTGAAACAGGTAGTGAGGAAAGGTTATCTAGTTGGCTAACTGAAAATATACTATGATATTTGGTATTACATATTGGCATCCTAATAGGAAACAGAACAATAGTAGCCAAAATATTCCTGTCAAAGTAAGATGTCACAAAAGATTTATGGGAGGGAAAAGACTCATGCTTGATTAGCAGATAAATTTTTAGATAAGTAGTGATGGGAAAACGTCAACGTTTAAAATGTAGAACTGCACAGAACTTAGTATCCTCCAAATTTGTAGAATGCAGCAGAATCAAACAATTCTACATTGTTTTATTTAGCTGTTATAATTATAGAAAAAAAAATTGAACCAAACACGATGTGATCTTTTTGTGGAATATAAGACTTCTGGTAAAAGAAAAATACGATACTGTAGAATAGATGGGATGAAAATAGAAATTTTCATTTTTTTTTCAAGGCCTAAAGATTTTAAATTTGTTTGTGCTAGAAAAGATAAGTGGGTAAACTAATGCAGAAAAATCTTATAGTCTTTTGAAAGAACTAGCCCTTGGGGTAGCCTGAAGATTGTTGAGCTGGAAGCTAATTGGTAAAACACTTGCTGTCTGTCAGGGAGGCATAAACAGTAAAGATGAATTGGTTTAAAATGACACAATCTTGATAGAATATCTTTGTCAGATTTTCTGCTACTTCTTTTCCCCTCAAGTCCCTGAAATCCTAATTCTGTGGTTCTTTCTTTATTCTGGGGTCAAAAAACAAAACAACACCACCAACAAAAAAAAACAACAACAGCAACAGCAAAGATGCCTTTCCGTAGTATTTTCCTACTGGATGCTATTGCTGTGAGTTTGCTTGCATGTGCATACATAAATTATTTATTTGTCTTAGACAAAATAAAAAATATATATATACATGAAAGATATTCTCTCTTGGAATTAGCATATGTACATCTGTATACAATTTCATTATTTCTGCAACAACAAGATGGCTAATTTTTAAATGAGATATATTAATTGGAGAACATGTTCCAGTGAAAAAATATACCTCTGAAATCTTTCAAATACTTTATAGATTTTGAACTGGTTAAACAGGAAAGACAGAGACTTCTACAGTTAAATGATGAAACAAAAGAGAAACTAAGGAACAACATTATTTTAACTAATAATAATAAATTAATGAAAATTCATTACAAGAGGCATTCAAATTGCATTACCTCTCTGATCCTAGAAACCTGACCGTGTCCAGATGTATGCATTATGGTACAAATAGTATATATATAAAACAAAGTTATTTATGTCTTTTATGACAAAAATACTTATTTTTGCACTTTAGACTTCAATGAAAGTGAAAATCATAACATGTAGAATTTACAGTAGCAGTACAACAGTTTTACAGACTCAGGTTATAAACTCCTGGAATTATTATTTCCCACTGGCTACATTAATGAATTGGAGGGGATGGAGATGAATTTTTATAGTAAGAGGAGTTAATATTCAAACTTGAGCATTTATCTCTCACCAGTAAGGATGTGATACAGATGAGATCTTCCAGAGTTTCCTTTTCTTGCAATTTGACAAAACACTAATGCTGTTTACTAGGGCTATATTTAAACTCTGTGAATCCTCAATAAAAATTACCACAGTTGAATCTTAGTGTTTATTAAGTATAGTGTCTACTCTAATTTTCCCTACTTATCATACCAATGGATACAAAAAAAAAAAAAAACAAAAAAAAAACCAGGTGGTAGATTATTAGTTACATGCATAAATGAAGGAGAAAATAAAGGAAAATACAAGAATCTTAGGATACCGTAGATGGTATGAAAAATTAAGACATCAATGACATTTTGTTTATCACTATACATTATGCTAAATGTCTGCATCCAAATCCATCTGTAAAACTAACAAAACTAATACGCATTCAGCAGTTCCCATTAGATCAACAGAAATCTGTTCATTTTCCATCCAGATGTTCATTTAAAATATTTTGGTAAATCTAAATGTGATTTAATGTTAGGAAGAAAATGAATGATTGTAGAGAAGGAATATGTACCTCAGAATCATAGAATAAAAATGGAGAGGAGCAACATGAGAAATATCAATGTCATGAAAACTGGGAGTGAAAGGTTATACTTACATTCATAAACACTTCACATTGTGTTTTAGGAATAAATTTAAACTATTCACATTATAAAAACAAAATAAATTCGTGTGATGGCAATCATACATATATGTCTTATTTTGTGTTACAGAACTAATATTGTAACTACAACGCTTATCAATAAAAATTAGCATGAGGGATTCATTAGAGATATCAGAGATATCAGAGCATGAAGAAACAAGGTAAAAAATCCTTATTTCTTGGCAGTGTCCCTGATACTCTCAATTTTATCAGGGCAACATGACTTGTCTGGAGGTAATGAGTTCTTAGGCTTTCAGAAAGCCTAAGAAACTTTTGAATGTTCTTTCACTGAAGTTCTGACACAATTACTGAGACACGGTGGGACAGCTGTCATGAGTGGAATGTGGCCATGGACAGCTTTGTGCTTTTTAGGAAGGACAGGCCAGGAAGGCGAGGTACTCGTAAAGTTGCTCTTTACGTGAGTGAGCATCTGGAATGTATGCAGCTCTGCATAGGGGAGGACAAAGTGCGAATCAAAAGCCTATGGGTGAGGATTAAAGGACAAGCCAACAGGGGTGACATCGTCGTGGGTGTTTACTACAGGCCACTGGATCAGGAAGAGCAAGTGGATGAGGCCTTCTACAGGCAGCTGCAAGTTGCCTCCCATTCGCAGGCCCTGGATCTTATGGGGGACTTTAACCACCCCCGTATTTGCTGGGAAGACAACACAGCTGAAAACAAACAGTCCAGGTTATTGCAGAATACTGTGGATGCTGGTACTAACAAACAGAGATGGTCTAGTTGGAAACATGAAGGTTGAGGACAGTCTCAGCTGCAGTGAACATGAGATGTTGGAGTTCAAGATCCTGCAAGGAGGAAGCAGGGCAAAAAGCAGGCTGGATTTCAAGAGAGTTAACTTGGACATCTTCAGGGACCTAATTGGAGGAATCCCCTTGGCCAGGGCCTTAGAGGGAAAGGGGGTCCAGGAGAGTTGGCTAATATTCAAGCACCACTTCCTCCAAGTTCAGGATTGGTGCATCCCTACAAGAAAGAAGTCAAGCAAGGGGAGCAGGTGACATGTGTGGATGGGCAATGATCTTTTGGGAAAACTTAAATGGAAGAAGAAAGCATACATGATGTGGAAGAAGAGACAGACCACTTAGGTGGAATATAGGAACATTGTCAGACAATGCAGGGAAGCAATGAGGAAGGCCAAGGCCCAGTTAGAATTAAATTTAGCAAGAGACATCAAGGATAACAAGAAGGGCTTCTTCAAAAACATCATCAGCAAAAGAAAGACTGAGGAAAATGTGGGTGTGCTGCTAAATGACGTGGGTGCCTTGGTGATAGCAGATACAGAGAAGGCAGAGTTACTGAATGCCTTCTTTGCTTCAGTCTTCACTGCTAAAGCTGACACCCATGCACTACTGAGCTTGGAAATGAGAGAAAACCCGGAGAGAGGAAGTCTTTCTCCTGGTTGAAGAGGATTGGGTTAGAGGTTATTTAGGCAAGCTAAACACCCACAAATCTATGGACCCTGATTGAATGCGCCTGACGGTGCTGAGGGAACTGTTGGGTGTTATTGCTAAGCCACTCTCTATAATCTTTGAAAGGTCTTGGAGAACAGGAGAGGTGCCTGAGGGCTGGAAGAAAGCCAACATCACTCTGGTCTTCAAGAAGGGAAGAAAGAAGACGCAGGAAAGTAAAGGCCAGTCAGCCTCACCTCTGTCCCTGGAAAGGCAATGGAGCAGCTCATCCTTGAGGTCATCTCTAAGCATGTGGAGGAAAAGAAGGAGATCAGGAAGCAGTCAGTAAGGATTCATCAAGGGGAAGTCATGTTTAACCAACCTGACTTTTACAATGAGATGACTGCCTGGATGGATGAGGGGAGAGCAGTGAAGGCTGTCTACCTTGACTTCAGCAAGGCTTTTGACATTGTCTCCCATAACATCCTCCTGAACAAATTCCAGAATTGTGGGATCCATGAGTGGACAGTGGGGTGAATCAAGAACGGGCTGGATGGCAGAGCTCGGAGGGTTGTGCTCAACAGTGCTGAGTTACTTGGAGGCCTGTGGCTAGTGGTGTCCTCCAGGGGTCAGTATTGGGTCCAGTACTATTCAATTTATTCATCAATGACCTGGATGATGGGACAGAGTGCTCCCTCAGCAAGTTTGCGAATGATGCAAAGATTGGCAGAGTGGCTGACATACCAGAGGCCCGTGCGGCCAGCCATTCAGAGGGAACTCAACAGGCTGGAGGGTCGCGCCAAGAGAAACCTCATGAGGTTCAGCAAGGGCAAGTGTAGGGTCCTGCACCTGGGGAGGAACAACCCCAGGCACCAGTACAGGTTGGGAGCTGACCTGTTGGAGATCAGCTCGGTGGAAAAGGACCTGGGCGTCGTGGTGGACAACAAGTTAACCATGATCCATCAGTGTGCCCTTGTGGACAAGAAGACCAATGGGATTCTAGCCTGCATCAGGAGGAGTGTGGACAGCTGGTCGAGAGAGGTGATCCTCCCCTTCTACTCAGCTCTGGGGAGGCCACACCTGGAATATAGTGTCCAGTTCTGGGCTCCCCAGTACAAGAGGAATGTAGAACTTCTAGAGAGGGTCCAGTGTAGAGCCATGAAGATGATTAAGGGATTGGAGCATCTGTCTTATGAGGAAAGACTAAGTGAGATGGGTCTGTTTAGCCTAGTGAAGAGGAGATTGAGAGGGGATCTTATCAACCTCTAGGTTGCCCAGAGAGGTTGTGGAGTCCCCTTTGGAGATGTTCAAAACCCACCTGGATGTGAACATGCTCTAGGTGATCCTGCTTGAGCAAGGGGTTTGGACCAGATGATCTCTGGAGGTCCCTTGCAACCTCAGTCATTCTGTGATTCTGTGATTCCCTGTCTCCTCAGATTCATTTAGGGAAATGGAGATGAACCTGAGGAACCCATGATCTGAAGTATGAAGGGCTATTTGGGATCAGGCTAACGTATATAGCATGGTATTCCTATACTCCATTTCCACAGTGTATTCACAGAATTAGTATTCAATTACTGGAAAATCTTAAAGATCTGCTTCCTGAAAAAGAAACAGGAAAGAAACACCTTGGATGTCAGCACAAGTTTCAGATAATACAAAGTATTTAGTTGTTGGGTGTTGAGTGTGTATGATGTTCGAAAAATTCTTCAGTCAGTGTCTGACCCCTGATTCAGTAAAAGTATCTTTTTATTCCTCCTGCAATGCTGCTCCAGTGAGCAGAAATTTCAGGCGATGCCTCATATAGAATTCTTATTCTGTCAAGGCAACACTTATGCTGGGTAACCCGGCTAGCCTTCAAGGTGCCTGTTAGCTTCCCCAGAATAAAGCCTGCAGTTTGTATTCCCTTTGCAAGTTCTGCGAGGGGGCTAAAATGGCTCTGAACTCAGAATCACTTCCCCCTTCTCAGCAAACTGTTCATATGTTTAATTCTGTCAGTACAGTTAATAAAATATGTTAGTCCAACCACTTTGTATAACTGCCAAACAATAAAGCTTCAGGTATTTTGACCAGTGAATTGTTTTTTTATGGTACTAAGATACAGCAGGGAAAATGCTATTTAAGTCTGCGTAAAAATATCAAGGCAAATGCTAGATATGAAATCCAAGACAGTGAGTTGCAGTTAGCAGAAGCAGATCTACAGAAGGCTTAATTACATACCCTTGCTATATTGCAGACCAGCTACATGGCATACTAGTGAGAAGATTTTCTAGTTTTCCTGATTCTGGATTATCCTTTTCCATGTCACATCTATAGGCAAACCTGCACTCTGTTTTAATCCAGTGAGAAGATTTGCAGATGCTTTCTCACCTGTGAGCTGATTCAGGTGAGGGAGTAATTTCATAGAATCATAGAATCATTAAGGTTGGAAAAGACCTCCAAGATCATCTGGTCCAACCATCTCCATACCACCACTATCAACCACTAAACCATGTCCCTGTGTACCACATCCAACCTTTCCTTAAACACTCCCAGGGACAGTGACTCCACCACCTCCCTGGGCAACACGTTCCAATGCCTGACTACTCTTTCTGACAAGAAATTTCTCTAATTTCCAATCTGAATTTACACTGGTGCAACTTGAGGCCATTGCCTCTAGTCCTATCACTAGTTACCTGTTAGAAGAGGCTGAACCCCAGCTCCCAACAACTTCCTTCACAACAACCTCAGTTCCCTAAGCCACTCCTCATAAGTCTTGTGTTCCAGATCCTTCACCAGCTGCCTAGCCCTTCTTTGAACACACCCCAGGGCCTCGTATGTCCTTCTTGTACTGAGGGGCCCAAAACAATCCAGTGTTCGAGGTACGGTCTCACCAGAGCTGACTACAGGCGAATGGTCACCTCCCTGATCCTGCTGGCCACACTACTCCTGATACAAGCCGGGATGCCGTTGGCCGTCTTGGCCACCTGGGCACACTGCCGGCTCATGTTCAGGCAAGCGTCCATCAGCACCCCCAGATCCTTTTCCCCTGCACAGCTTTCGAGCCACTCTGCCCCAAGCCAGTGATGTTGCATAGGGTCGTTGTGACCAAAACGCAGGACCCGGCATTTAGCTATGTTGAACCTCATCCCCCTGGCCTCTGCCCATCAACCCAGCCTGTCCGTGTCCCTATGCAGGGCCTTCCTACCCTCCAGCAGATTGACATTTCCCCCCCCAACTTGGTGTCATCTGCAAACTTACTGAGGGTGCACTCAATTCCCTCAGCCAAGTCATCAATGAAGATATTAAAAAGGATGGAACCCAACACCAACCCTGGGGAACGCTACTCGTGACCGGTCGCCAGCTGGATTTCACTCCGTTCACCACTACTCTCTTGGCCCGGCTGTCCAGCCATTTTTTATCCCAGCAGAGTGTACGTTTCCAAGCCATGGGCTGCCACCTTCTTTAGGAGAATACTGTAGGAGACCATATCAAAGGCTTTGCTGAAGTCTAGGTAGACTACATCAACAGCCTTTCCCTTACCAACAAGGCGGGTCATCCGGTCATAGAAGGAGATGAGATTGGACTTGCCTTTCATGAACCCATGCTGGCTGGGCCTGATCCCTTGTTTGTCTTGCATATGCTGCATGATTGCTCTCAAGATGATCTGTTCCATAACCTTCACTGGCACTGAGGTTAAGCTGACAGGCCTGTAGTTCCCCGGGTCCTCCTTATGACCCCCTCTTATAGATGGGCGTCACATTAGCAAGTCTCCAGTCATCTGGGACCTCTCTGGTTAACCATGACTGCTGATAGATGATGGAAAGTGGCTCAATAATCGCATCCGCCAACTCCCTCAGCTCCTTCAGGTGGATCCCATCTGGCCTCATGGACTTGTGACAGTCCAGGAGAAGCAGCGGGTCTCCAACTATTTCCACTTGAATCGTGGAGGGGTTTATTCTGCTCCCCATCCGAGACTTGCATGTTAGGAGGCCGAGTACCCTGAGGATAAGTGGTCTGGCTAGTAAAGACAGATGCAAAGAATGCATTGAGAATCTCAGCCTTTCCTTATCCTCACTAGTCATTAACAATTTGGTTGCATTACAGCTTAACCAAGTGCCTTTCTGTATTTTCAATTTGACAAAGGAGACACAGTCAGAAAATGACCAAAGCTGACAGTCATCTCTAGAGATCATGTACTCCAAACTGCTGCTCAAAGCAGGATCATCTGAACAGGTTGCTCAGGTACATGTCCTGCCCAAGCATGGATGACCTAGAATGCCTCCAACCATTTCTGGGTTTATCCATGTGTATATTGCAGGATTTATTTTGAGTCAGAACACAGTGTGATCTAAAAGCTCACTGCAAGCTCACTGCAATGTTTGGAAAGCAAATATTTTATCAAGTAGTTCTGCTATCACAGTCTGAAATTAATGTTGATGGCATTGGTTATACACACAGACAATGCTCTGCACACTACTTAAACTTTCTAATTAATGACTTCCTATTTCCCTCAGATATAACTTATTTCAGTTAGCCTCACAACGATAATATATTAGTGTACTAGTGCTGGCACCAAACACACACCGTGTTAAACATAAATTACTAAAAGATGCTTTCATAAATAAGGGAATTCAGGCTCCAGCACTGTCAATTTCTTTCTGCTCTTCAATTAAATATATTTTCAAGGGCTTAATGCATCATGATTAATTAATGATAATTTTTACAGTTCTAATGTCTTTAAATTAAAAAAAAAAAAATGAACAAAACAACACTAGTTTTCTAGCACTTAAAAGTTAGTGGTTGTATTGTTTCATATCCCACCACCCAAAAGGGAACATATTCTTATCCTTTCATACTTACTGTTGCTTAATAGCTTCTCCCTGCACATCAGTAAAGCACAGAGAAGTCATATTGTCTGTGTAGCAGAAAAAATTGAAACTTCTATAAGACAACAAATGACAAAATCCCCAGAGAAGCTATCGTGTGGGTAGGGTTTCTTGTTTGTTTGTTTTCTTTAATTTTAATTGATAGACCTAAGTACTAACAACAGTGTTTGGAATATTTAGTTTCTTACCAAACATCTTACCTGTATACTTACAGGTAGAATTTTCAAATGAGGAAAGAACTGTGAAGTAAATCAGACTCATCTTGGTTAACCTGAGATCTTCTCATCAAACCGTGTTCTAATAAATGTTTTAAAAGCACCACTAGGAAAATTGGATGATAAATAATATTAGAAGTTTCATTCAGATGTTCTGGGATCTACAGATAAATAAAAGCTTCACTGGCTCTCAGAGATGTGGTTATAAAGAATATATGGAGGAGAGAGGAGTGGGAAGAGAGGAGTGGAAAGCATAGTGAGACTGCAAGAATTGCCAAAATAGTTCCAGGGGAGGTGGAATGTTAACAATTTAAATCATTGCTTTTGAGATGGGAATTTAACATTTCCTTCTGTGACGGTGTATTGTTTTTTGTTTGTTTGTTTGTTTTTGCTCTGTGGAGTTCATTCCACAGTGGAATGCAGTTCAAAAGACTGGAATTACTCTTGGTTATTCACATCAATCACAGAGAAAAGGTTTTATCTCATGCCCTAGAGAAGGCTAGGCAGTGCTTGGATAGTACTTCACTGTGTCAGTAATTCCACTGACATGAAGTAGGAATAACGATAGCGGTAGAGTGACCAGAGATACAGTGGATGTTGGTATTTGAAATGAAGTATTAGAGCACTTTTATTCTTTGCTCACTTGGGTGCTAGATTAGAAACACCGTAATTTCTATATTTGCAACTATATTTGCAACTATATACCACCATCTTTGTGACTGAAAACAATTAATGGCGTATACAGAAAGATAACCCATTCCATTTGATTTTTTTTTATTTATTTATTTTTGGTCAAGCTGATATGGATTTTAAGCAGATAAAAGCTAGTTTCTCAAAAGAAGTTGTCACAAATGTTTCTGTGGCATATCTTTCTTTCCTGCAGTTACAAATAGCCCTGAACTTGAAAGAATTTTTGTGGCATTTATTTGACAGGCAAAGAGAATGGAATTCAGGTGTTTTGTAAGCCAGGTGTTACAAGTCTTTCCCTGTAATGTCAGATTTTACAGTGAGTCCCTTGATGCTATGAAGCTTCAAAATTGGCACAGGAAGAAAGAGAAGGCAAAATAGGAAGCTAGGAGTGCAGTCTGCTGTCATTGTGTTCTGTTGTGCAAGATCCAGCTAGCAAATATGACATAGAATAGTTTAGCTTTCTGGAAGAACACGTGACATGAAGTGCACAGGCTTCATTCTTTTATTCTTTTTATTTTTTTCTTCATTATCCATTCCTGTGTTTGAATTTCCAAAATGTCTGTATGAGCACATATATTTACGTTTCCTTCTTCTTACATATGTTTACTTTCCATTTTCATAAACTTAAAGAATAAGGTAGGTTGGAAGGGATGTCTAGAAGTCATCTAGTCCAACACCTCGATCAAAGAAAGATAAACTTTGAATTTAGATTCAACATGGAAGCTAGATTAGGTAGCTTGTGACTTTACTATGGGTAAATTTATTTTACGGGCTATCTATATAGCTTTACTGTCTAACAGCCTGTATGCATTTATTCTGATCAAATAATAGCTGTAACAGTTCATTGGAATAGTACTTTTTCCGTTGACTTCACAAATAAATTATTGTTCAAGGTACCATTACTGGGCACCCTAGAGCTCTGAACAACACATCTTTCTTTTCATCTGTTTACAGACTTCTTCCTAACATTTAGCCATCATTCTTAGGATAGAACTCTGTAGCTAATGTTTTTGAGAACTAGCCAACACTATTTTTCGCAGCTTATATTGTATGAATATGTCTGAGAGATCGTGGTACTGCCATTGCCCCCAAAAATCCAGGTTAATCTATGAAAGATTTCAATTATTTTAGATTAAGCTTGTGAGAACAATAGAATAGAATGCTTCAGATAAAATTTGTCTCTGTCTTGAATAATTTTGCAAAAAAAATATGTATTATTGTTGCTTGTTTTCTGTTTGTTTGTTTCACTGTTATGAGAAAAGTTGACCCTTTCCTTTACATGCAACATGGAAATAGTATCATGTTATTAGACTACCTGTCACAGGAGAAAATCATTCTCAGGGTGAAGAAGTGTCTGTCCTACCTGGAGATTACATAGTGTGGTACTAGAATTACTGCATCCAATGCAGTATCATACAAAGAATCACATCTCCAAATACTGTGGTTTCTAAAAGGAATTCTATCTTATATGGAAGCATAGGAGGCCTTGGGTAAAATTATAACTGACCTTCAATGTCATTTTCTCTGTATCACAGTCCTAAACCTCACAAATGCCAAACAGTTCATATTTAATATTCTCATTATCATCTTTGCTAAAATTTGTACACTTTCCTATTGACACTGTTTGGAGAACTATCTGTGTACATTCTTACGTTATGATAGATGACTGAAAGATAGGTTGAAAACAAACAAACAAACTAATAATGCCTTAAAGCTTATTTTTGGGTGCCCCAGTAAATAAATAGAGATCTAAAAAGTCTTTCTTAAATTGTGTTTGAAAAAGTAGGTTGCTGACTAGCTTAAGATTGCTTATGAAGTTGAAAATCCAGAGAAGCTGTTAAAGTTCACAACATCACACCTTTGATGAAATAGTTTGAGTGATTAAAAATCTGTGTCAGTCATTATAATCTATTTTGGTTTTATCCACTTGTTTAATTTTATGTTTTCCATTTCGTTTCAACTTTCCAAATCACCAGCTGTGCTACAGATTGCCTATTTATTCATTCACTGGATTTTTTTTTCCTAGTTCACTGGAACCACTTTCTCAAAAGAGCATAATTCTAAAGATTTGAAAGGTGTTCTTTGGACAGGAAGGCATCACCAAACCTAAAGGGATGGGGGGAGTGGAGAGGCAGTCACTGATCTCTTCTCTCTGGTTACCAGCAACAGGATCCAAGGGAACAGCATGGAGCTGGGACTGGGTGGGTCAGGCTGGGTGTTAGGAAAAGGTTCATCACCGAGAGGGCGGTTGGGCACTGGAACAGGCTCCCCAAGGTCATGGCACCGAGCCAGACGGAGTTCAAAAAGCATTTGGGCAATGCTCTCAGACACATGGTCTGATTTTTTTGGGTGGTCCTTTGGGGACCCAGGAGTTGGACTTGATGATCCCTGTGGATCCCTTCCAACTTGGATATTCTATGATTCTATGATAAAAATTAGTTATTATTGCAAATTTTGAAATGTGTATATTTAAGATTATGTGAATTCCCTGTCATCACATCAGCGATGTCATCACATCACTTTTTACTTTTAAAAAATTATTCAGAATTTCAAAGAGAATTAATTAATTAAAATGAAATAGTTATATTGCATTAATTATAATGTAGTCTTGAATCAGTTACTTATTCTAAATACATACTTGCATTACAGTCAGACTGAGTCTGCTTATTTTTAATAAATGTTTTGTATCAAGAAAAAAATATTTTCAGTTGTTGGATCTGCAGTATACTAAAACCATAAAAGTAATCACTAATAAATATGTTGTTGTATTAATTTCCAGAGATATGTGTTATGGATTCTGTTTCTAGTATATTGAGTTAAATATTCCATAATAGCTATTTCTTCATTGTAACAATAATGTTTAATTCAGCAATTTTATTTCTTATATCCCTCCCCATGAGGAAAGAAAACTAAATAAAATAAAGATAACATAATTAGTTTCTTCTAAATACATACAGGTTGAATTTAATTCTGAGTTAGGAAGCCAGTTTCTTTCCTTTATAAATTAACAAAGATGTATTTATCTCTTATTTCTTATTTCCTGATTTAACATCAAACAACGCCAATCTCTGGATGGAAAGGGTTTAATAGAAGGAAATTAAACAAGAATCACTAAATACATATTGAACTTTTCTGTTTAATACATCCTTATGTACTTATTGAAGGAAATTTTGAATATTTTGAAAAAAAAATCAATCCTCTACCCCCTGTACACATTCCTTGAATTATTTTTGAATATGAAGTTGATACATGAATATAACCCTGTAAACTAAAAGGACTGAAAAAGAGGACCAGCTGCTCTTTAAAAGAAAGTAATAGTTGTAGTTGACTTTGTTTGTTTATTTATTTTGTCAATTTCATTTTGTACTAGCTATAGCATTTTCTAAATGTTATTTCATTGATTTAAAAAAAAAAATCTCTTTAAGGAGAACTAAAACTGAAATTATTTATGTATTTTAATATGGTAGTCTTGAATTCAATAGATATTCTGTGAAAGGTAGTTTATGCAAAAAATTTATGCTACAATATTTAAATTAGATTTTTGCTTTACTTGAGCAAAATCTAAAGCTCAAATAGCCCTAAAGTTCATCTCGGGAAATAATTTTGCAATCTACTTTTCAGATATTTTTAGTGGTTCTTGTAGGCTGAATTTTGTATTATCAGTGTTTACTCAGAAATAGCAAAACAAAAAATGTTGGTGTTTGACCAAAGATGATAAACTTGGAAAACTTCTATTAAATGTTGTAGGTACTAAAGTGATTCTGAGATACCTGAATTTAAAACTGTGTTACTCAACACCTTTCTGTCTTTTTCCTCCGTTAAATGAAGTTTTTCAGTTTCCATACATTCTGTGTGTTGCTGTATCTGGCCAGATTTTGACAGGTCAGTCAGCTTAGCACCCAGAGCATACCTGTGCCCAGCATCAACTCTGAAATTGGGCTCCAGATGTAGGGCTCTGCAGGATTAAAACCCTTGATTGTTGTCAGACCGTGCTTAACATACCTCATAAAATACAGTGATGACCAGAGCTTACTTTTCTGAAAAGCTGGGTCATAAAGGAAATGATGGTTTTCCTTCCCACTGAACAGCTAATGTTTATATCATTTATCCAGAAAATGTAAAATATGAATTTTTCTCAAATGAGTTTCTATATGAGTTTTTCTTTCTGCCAGAGAACCAACCCTAATCATTCTCTGTGAGAGAAAGAGAAGGGTCAGCAAATTCTCTGCCTCTCTTAAGCTGTGCAGCAAGGCCCCCATAAATAAAAAAAATAGAACACACTGGAGAGTGAAACAGATGCAGTATAACAAGGGGAAGGCTCTGCTTACGCTTTTATCACTGCTTCTTTTTTACATCCAATGATTAAATAATAATAATAATAATAAAATCATGTACAATTTTATCTTTGAGACGACAGTGTCTTGAATTCTCTGTTACCTCTTCTTCCAGCCCCATGAATCTTTCCTCCTTTCTTGACTGTAGCACAGTGAATCGGACCTCTTCTGATTGCTGGGCAAGCTTCCTCATGCTTGTCAACTTTCTGCAAGGTACTTGTTACTGGCCAGCTGAAAGAGCTCTATACCCATATGACTTTTGATAATCTCTTCTTCTCTACACAGGATACATGACAGAGGTCCGGGGAGTTCTATATATGGTAAGTGTCTGGGAGACATAAGCCATTATAATATATATATATATATATTTGATTATATATTCTTTGAATATCTGGCATCAAGTTTCAAGGTGCAGGTTTAAGGAACTGTACTGGGTCTGGCTGGGAGGCTAACTTTCCTTGCAGCAGCCCATACAGTGCTGTGCTCTGCACTTGTAGCTGGAACAGCACTGGTATCACACCAGTTTTGTGCCTACTGCTGAGCGGTGCTTGCACAGGAACAGGACTCCCTCCAACCTGCCCCCCCCGCCTCCCCCAAGCCAGCAGGCTGAGGGTAGGCAAGAGGTGGGGAGGGGACATCACCAGGGCAGCTGACCTAAACCAACCAAGGGGATATTCCATACCATGTGGTGTCACACTCAGCAATAAAATGTGGGAAAGGGGAAGGGGGTGGTGGTGGGGTGTGTGTTCTCATTGTGAAGACGTTTGTCCTCCCAAACAATCACTATGCGTATTGAGGCCCTGCTTTCCAGGATGTGGCTGAACATCATGAAAACATACATAAAATCACAAACTTTCTGTGTAAGCTTCTGTGTAAGTGAAGAGTCGAGAGGTCAAGATCAGAGGGGAAGATTAGCACATAGGGTTAGAATGTATCAGATTTGCAGTCATTAGATGAAGGTAATAAAGTAACCAAAATGTAACATTTTGGGTACATTGCATTGAGTTTTACAGATTTTTAATTGCATGTGGACAAATAGTATTTCTGTAAATGTTCTTTCCAATTCTTTTCAGCACTGGGTGTTACTTCTAGAAACCTGTTTTTACACAACTGTCCAGCAAATCATGCTATTGACAGTAATGCTGAGACAATTAATAGTTTCAAGGAAACATGACAAAAAGCTCATTTCACATCAAAAATAGTTAATGCTTACCTCAGCAAGGTAACAGTATGTGCTTTCCCCATCAGGAAAAATATTGATACTTCTTGGTATGTTTGCTTTGTGTTTAAGTGAACCACTGACATTGAGAACGTGCAATGAGCTGCTCACAATAAATAAATAAATAAATAAATAAATAAATTGATTAATCTTAATTAAAAGATTAAGAATTTTCCCTGGATTGGCTTATTTGCTTTTTGCACCATGGTATTCCTAAGTGACACCACTGATCAGCTAGTGCTCCGTAGACACCTACCCAAATGGCCAACTATAGAAAGTCTTATGATCAATCTCCCTGTACTCAGAGTTATTAGTGATATTTTATAGTTTTTAACCTATGGAATTTGCTCTAGGAAGAAGGGAATTATGTAAAGTTCATAGAAAAAGCAACTGTTTATATAACAAAAAAAAAAATCATCCTAAGAAATTAGTATTCCCTCACCATTTTCGGCAGATGGAATGGATTTATAAGTGATTTTGTTGTTGTTATTTGTTTGTTTGTTTTCCTCCTAAATTTCTCTCTGACTAGTCATTCAGTATCATACAAAAAGACTTGTTTGAAGGGCAGTAAATGGCATGAAAGCTCACTTCAAATACAGAAAACGGAGTGATTGCCTCTCCCTGTCTCTGTCTGCTTCAGTTGAGCCAAAGCAACCTTATAGCAGGTGAATTCCAAGAGCACAGATGAACAAACTGATTCATGGTGTTTATCAGTCTCTTGAAAATAAAATGGACCTACTTAAGACATTCTTGCAATGCAACAAGATGTGTGCAGACATGAAGCTTTTATTTTCTCATCAGGATTCCAACAGTGCCATCCAGCGTACCATCTGTTCTTCCCCCTGCCCCCCATCAGAATTTACATTTCTGCAAAGACAAGCAAAGTTTAGTGATGTTTCTCCTATGAGATGAAACCTAGATCAGAATACAGGATCTACGTAACACCAAAGAACTGTTCATCTTAAGTGTAACAGAGCTCTAGAACACCTGTCTAGAAAGCTTAGAGCAGGCTAAGCTATTATCCTCCATTTTGAAGAAACATCCAGACCCCCGTAGTTATTCCCTGGTATGGCACCAGTTCCTGTTTTCCTCAATATATGAGATGTGCCAGAAATGGGATGATGCATAACTAAAACATTGTTACTTTTTAACATGCCCCATGACTATGAATCCTCACAGGGGTGTCTAATTCCTAAGTAACATGAACTGAGCAGCCAAACCACACCTCACAGGAAATGTGAGATGAAGCCAAATTTTCCCTGTTCCTTTTTTAGCACAGGAACGTTTTTACACAGACCTTCAGAATAAAACAGTGGGTCTTCTCAGAAGTTACAGACTTAATATAATTGAATCTTTGTTTTGGAAGCTCTGTATTTTGGAAATGCTATGAATATTTTGTGTGAAAACTTGTTATGAAAGTTAGCTTTAGCTGTCTACACCAGTCTGGGTGCTGGTTAAGTACAAGCATTGATCAAAGTTGCAGACATTGAGCCTTACCTGGTGAGCACTAGCTACAAAAAATCTAAAGTATCTGTAAAGAAAGAAATGTCAACTAGATATTCTTCTGAAAGATTTTGGTTCTTAGGAATCTCAAAGTTTGGCAAAACCTTCCTTGCTTGAACAATTACAACTTCGAATCTTCCTTGTCTTAATTGTTAATTAAAGATTCTCATTCACAAGAAGTCTGGCATTAAAAATTTCCACAAAGATTTATTCCATTTTGGAAAATACACTCCCTCCTAATTGACTGTAAGAATAAAATTAGTAGTCTGTAAAAAGACAAGTCATTTTTTCAATCTTGATGAACAAACTATTTAAAAGCAGACAATTTTTTTTTTCCTTAGATGCTACCAGTATTTGTTATTGAAAATTTGGCAGGAACTGAGCTGGTCTCCTTTCCCCCTGAACAATTTTATTTTCAGAATCTACCTGATAGTAAAAAATCCAATTACCTCATAGCTAAATTGCTTATTTATTAATTATTCCCCTTCCAGAAAAGGTTATTTGTTTATTTTTTTTTCAGTTGTTAATGTTTAAGGATTTTGTTTGTTTGTTTGTTTGTTTATAGACAAGTTATCTTGTGGACAACTAGGAAAATAACAATCTCACATATTTTACTGCCTGGTTTCTAGTTATTACTGTTTCTTTTTTTCTGATATAGCTGTTTTACCATTGAGTGAGAGCTTTCCAAATGCTTTCTCACTTAAAAGCTGCCTGTTCTCTTTTGCCCTGCCAATGATTGGCCATTTTAATGACAAAGGTGACAGTATTTAGGTTTTAACTTTTCCAGAAGTCTCTGGGGAAATGCCTTTCTGATTAGTTTACCTAACAGTATGCAGTGCTTTAAGGTTAAACCACAAAATATTTATTAATTTATCTAGTATTGGATACTGCAGGCAGTTAAATTGATTTTAGCTTTTTACCTTTGTTGGTTTATTCCTGGCTTCATCCAGTAGTTGTTATTCAGGGTCAGGTAAAATGTGTTACAATTGCTGCATTTGAAAGGATGGTGGAACTGTCGACTCTAGCATGCACTTTCTTATAGCACATTTCTCTGAAAATTCCAGATGATTTGCAGTCGCTCACAATGTGAAAAACTGGCATAAAATCATAAACTGTCATACCTCCCTTTGTGGCAGTATATTATCATTACACTAGCAAATAAGGAACAATTCTGGAAATATATATTTTCAGAAAGTCTTGGAAAAGCCAACTTGTAAGAATTACTTTGAGATAACTTTATTTTTATTTTAGTACCTTAAGCCAGGTCAACCTTGGGAATGGTAGTTTTTGAAAAGTGAGAGAAAACTGAGAGCACAGGACTCCTCACCACAGATGCATTGAGGTCTGTCAAGCAGAAGGGTGGGTGGTTACTACGTATATGCATGAGTATGCATGAGAGAAACAAGGGAGGAGAGAGGGATGGTCAGTTGTCTCTTTACCAGCTGTCCTTCTTTCCCATGGACCTTTTAGAGTGCTCTTTCTTGCACAAGGAAAGGCATTCATTTTGGGAACACGCATGTAATAAATGTATATTTTTAATCATCCCATGCAAGTGAAATAAAACAATTAATGATGCCAAATCATATACAGTTTTCTGAGTTGTGTCATGTGTATTGTGAATCCCTTATTTACAAATGGCAATCAGTGGCTAGAAAAGCCCATAGTATATAATGGGACAATAAAATTATATCATTAGTGGAATCTTAAGTATGGTTTCTAAGGCTTTCACTAAAATGACTCCTTTTACTGTGCAGGATTTTTAGCCTCCATACATTGCTTCATTTTTTTCATTGCTTTTTCATTGCTTATATTGCTTCATTATTTTCTCTTAAAATGTATGCTGATTGGATGGTCTTGAGTCCAAAATATTTTTTTTTTTAAATTTTCTGATCATATTTTGAATACAATGACTTTTTTCAATCAGGCCAAATGATTTTCTGAATGTATGGATGAAAAGAAGAATGAATGAAATATTACTTAACAAAGTTCAGAACAGGTGAATTTACTATCTAGAAGTAAATGGATTATTGATAGTAACATAAAATCCTTATTTTACTCTTGCCACCGTTTGTAATAAATTTTAGACAGTACAAACGTTAAACAAAGATATTTTCTTTGTGATAGAAACAAGATCTAAAAGGATTAATCTGGAAAAATCCATCTTACATATGCTTGTTTTGTTTTCACTCATAACATTTCCTATATTCCTTATAAGCAGCTTTCTGCTTCCTTTGTCTGTGTCTCTGCAATAAGTAAACTACTAGCATAACAAGGAAATACTTAAATTCAAATACAATATGTATTGATTTCTTCTTAATTACCTAACAAAATTTTCTTAATATGTTTAGTAAGACATTATCTCAGTATCTCAATTTTTTTTTTCTGGATCCATGCTTTCTCTTAAAACAGAATATTGTTTTTCATAGCACATGCCTTGTTCCAAATGGAAGCCTCCTTTTTCATTTTCTACCACTAATTAATGTTGTTCCATTTTAGAAACCTATTACTGTTTTAGCTCCGTGATTTTTTATTTTTTTTTTTGTTTGTTTCAATA
This sequence comes from Anser cygnoides, assembly GCF_040182565.1. NCBI lineage: Eukaryota > Metazoa > Chordata > Aves > Anseriformes > Anatidae > Anser > Anser cygnoides. Next base: position 147,707,427 of record NC_089874.1, on the reverse strand, counting down.
TTTTCTAAGAAACCTAAGGCCTAATAATTTCATTTGTCGTATGGTGGAATTTGAGAGCTTTCCAACAAAGATGAGCAATTTTTGTGGAGAAATTTTTAAGTAGGAGGAGAAATAAGAGAATTTTTATAAGATGGTGGACATATTTGATCAGATGAACATTCTTCTTTTTATAGTCCTTCCACTACTCTGTATAGTAGAATACTAAATTCCAGCTTACTAAAACTGCAGCAATCTTTAGGAAGGTCTTTGCTTTCTTAACATTTTTCAAAGTTTATTTCAAAAGCATATTAATATTCAGTACAGAAAAAATTATAGCATATAGAAATAAATATTTTTCATAGTATATTAACCAAGTGGTTCTCCTATAAAACTTACTTATATGAATAATTGTTTGTCACCAGAAGATAGTACAGATAGGTATGCATAAAAAGTATGATAGATCTGATATGTATGTTATTAAAAAGCATTGATAAAGAACTATCATTTTACAGATATACAAACATACTTAACAGGCCTGTAGCTCTCAGGCCACTGGGATGAAAGGTTTTCCCTTCATCTTATAAACCAATAACAGAGCAAGTGCCATGTTCTATGCTACTGTACCAAGTATTTGGGATTCAAAGTTAAAAATCTAAATTATAAACAACACCAGTATTGCAATTACTGTTATGAATTTTCTCTCCTCAAATATAAATCTTTGCAAATTGATGACTTATAACTAATAAAGACCAGATCTGAAACCCATATATATATTTGCCATTTTAGGATTAGGAACTGTAGGATTAGGATTTAAAAATAAATAAATATTCAATGGAGAATTAAGGAGGAATGAAGGCTGGAATAGTTACTAATTGCTTGGTTGAGTTTTTCCAATAAAACAAATAGAATACTTCACATATACAATTCCTACTTATCCTCAATTGAATATTAAGAACTTTCTAATTTAAATGTATGTCAGAATAATATGTTGAAAATGAAATATTATGTATTAATATTAACACCTTCTGTCTATTTAGAAAACTGGTATTATATGACATACAATAAAGTGAAAAAAAAGTCATCACTTAACTGAAATCAAAATAAAATGATATTAAATGAGCAAAAAATGTACATAACTCTAGTTTACTAAACTTACTGCTTTTGCTGTACATTTGTTTTCATAAGTGACCTCTTTAGTATCTTTCTCCATGTTGATTTAGGGTTTAAAACAGAGATATATAAAGGAATAGAAGGTTAATAGACCAAATTCCAGTAAATCAAAAAATATTAAAGACAGAGCATTGAAAAGTGGGATTAAATCTGGACAATTTAAATAAAGTTTTTGGAGATGTGGAGGGAAGGTAATGTTTTATATCTGCAATTTTATATGTATATATTTGAATGACATGACCGGACAACTAATAGAATATAATAATTCAGTTAGAAGAGACCTATAAATATCACCTAATCCAGCTGGTGGTCCCTGACCACTTCAGGGCTAACCAAAAGTTAAAACACATTATTTAAGGGAATTATCCAAGTGATTCTCAAACGATGACAGGCATGAGACATCAACCACCTCACTAGGAAGCTTGTTCCAGTGTTTGACTGCCCCTATGGCTGTTCAGCCACTTCATCACCCATTGTAGTGTGAATCTGTTTATCTCTCAGTTGGACAATTTGTCCAGAAGGATGCTGTGAGGGACAGTATCAAAGACCTTACTGAAAACCTGAAAGAGTACATCCAGTCTTCCCTTCATCCATTAAGCAGGTGACCCTATTGTACAGAGATCAAATTACTAAGATAGAACTTGCTGTTCATAAACCCATGTTGAATATGCATGATAAAAGGTTTGTTCTTTAAATGTATTTCCATGTTGGACAGGATAATCTTATCCATATTTTTTTCCAGGTACTGAGGTAAACCTAGCAGGTCTGTAGTTTCCAGGGTCTTATGCTCTTCTGGTAAACTGGGATAACGTTGACTGGTTTCCAATCAGCAGGGACCTCCCCAAGACCTTTGTTAAACTGTGAGAGGGGTCCAGCTGTAATGTCTACTAATTCCTTCACTCTGTGGTGAATCCTGTCAGACCTCATGGGCTTATAAACATTCAAATTAATGTTCCCTTACAATTTCAGTGACCAAAGATGGAAAGTCATTGCTCCACCAGTGATGGTCCTCAAACTCTGAGGTCCAGGCAGCCCAAGATCTATTATTAACATTAAAAACAGAGGAGAAAACAAAAAACAAACAAACAAAAAAATTAAACGCCACTGCTTTTTCCTCATCCCTTGTTTTTAGGTGACCATCTTCATCAAGTAGCAATCTAAGGTTTTCCATAGACCTCCTCTTGTAAACATACTTGAAAAAAACTTTTTTGTAATGTGACACCACAGTGGCCAATGACAACTCAAGCTGAGCTTTGGCTGTCTTGTTTTCTCCCTACACTTACTAACTGCATCTCAGTAATCTCCCTGTGAAGCCTGACGTTGCTTCCGGAAATTATATATTCAGATCAAAGGGCACATCCCTGCAGACCACAAACTTGCAGAACCCTGGATATGATTCCCGAAAAAATAAGTCTGAGCTTCATCTTCTAGTAAATCTGCATTCTTGGATTTCCTTTCCAATGGAAACCAAATCACAGGAAAGCCAGTGATATTCGGTATGCAACTAGTTTCACATTGAGATCCACGAACTCGAAAATCCACCAGCTTCAATATAGCCTATGGTAATCAGAAGAAAATTCTCAAAAGCACAGAATGTGAAAAATTAAAATCTATCACATGGATTGTAGAATGATAAAACAGAAAAACATGCAATCCCTAATATTTTATAAAAGTGTTCTCTCTTTTTTCAGGATGCATTTGATATGGTCACATCACTAGTGAAGCAGGTCAAGAAGTCTCTCAGTCAGACTTTTTATGCAGCACCCCTGGACACTTCAAACAGCTATATGAAATGTAAAAGTATTTCAAATGTTGTTTCTTATTAATAGTGAACAGTTAGTTCCCATATTACTATACATCTAGCTGCTCCAAGAGAGAGAAAAAGGATTTTAGCCTACTTTATGAATAGTTCATTACAGGTATGACTAAACTGCTAAATATATTTATTCTAAACAGGAAAAACATGCTGCACAGAAATATATTTTCCATAGTGAGTTGACTGCTTCCAGCCCATCTAGAATTGTTTGAGTCTTTATGTCTCATCATAGAATAATAGAATGGTTTGAGTTATGGTTTGGAAGGGACCTTAAAGAGCATCTAATTGCAACCCCCCTGCCATGGACAGGGATGTCACCCACTAGATCAGGGGCCTACAGCCCCATCCAACCTGGCCTTGAGCACTTCCAGGAATGCAGCATCTACAACTTCTCTGGGCAACCTGTTCCAGTGCATCACCACCCTCATAGTAAAGAATTTGTTTTGAATATTTAATCTAAATCTTCCCTCTTTTAATTTAAAACCATTATCCGTTATCCTATCACTATACTCCCTGATAAAGAATCCCACTTCAGCTTTTTTGTAGTCCCCCTTTAGGTACTAAAAGGGTTGTATAAAAGAAGTTAAAGGATTTCAGTCTGAAGTGTCCAAATAGTAAGATGGCTATGATATATCAGAATGCTGCTTATGGTACAGAAGTGAGAGTATGTGCTGTGTCTCCTAAAGAGCAAAATGAAAGTTGAAATCATACTGGAGAAACATCAGAAGCTAAACCTGGTCTCTATTTTATCATAACCTTGAAAGAACCACATACAAGTTTCATTCCCGCCCCCCCCCCCCCCCCAAAAAAAAAATATATATATTTTGTTCACACCAAGAAACAGATAATCTGGGAATAAATTAGTATTTATTAGTATTTTGGATGATCAGTAGACCAACTCCTGGGGCAGAAGATAAATTATTGAACAACATTAGTGTAATTAAAAGTTGCTTCTGTCAAAAGAACATAGATTTTCATCTATCAAAAGCAAATTGTCAGGTTCTGGAATAAATAAATAAATAAATAAATAAATAAATAATAAACAACCTTTAAACAAGGATGCAAAGAGGAAAAAAATACCAACACAAATTATACTTGAAATTTTTCTCTGTCGTTAGTAGGTTTTCAAGATTCCTTTCAAGTCAACTCCTAGCTAACATGGTGAGGGAACATGTCCTGCACAATTTGTCCTCTAAGTATCAGTTCCAAGTGTCAGGTCTTTCACTAGGAAACGTTTTTAACAGTCTCGCTTTCCACTGGCTATCTACTGTGTGTAAATAGAACCCCAAAAACATATATTGGCTCCCTATTATTCTTTTTGTTACTTAGTACAATTTATACCATTTTATAGTAGCATTGTTACCTGACAAATGCATGTCTTAGCCAGACAAGCATGACAGAAACTGTCTTTGATTTACTTTTCTTTTATGAAATCTTCAGTTTTATTTGACACTCTGTACTCCTCCAAAGTATATTGCTTTCAAAAGTCTTGAGAGGTGGCAGCATTATTCAATATATTTCTAGGTTGTCTGTATTATTTTTAAGCCCACCGTTACATACTTTAACATCATTATGAGAAGAAACATTTATTAAACAAATAGTATATTAACCCTGCAGTGTTCCATTTATTCCAAGCATTACAGAGAGAAAAAAAAAAAAAACACAGAAAAATAACACAAGATATGTTAGATAGGGTTGATTGATGGCTTGCTTTTGCTTTGCAAGACTTGTACCTTCTTCTGTCATGGAGTTAGTTTCAGGGAAATCCATCATCAGTAGATAGAAGGAATATTCACACTAAATATACTATATTGTTAAATACTATGGTGTTGAGGAAGAAAGAAAGAAGAGTTCTACGTTATTGATTATGTGGGAGTTACCGAAGGTTCCTATTATCTCTGTAGAATACTTGTCCTAGCAAGTACTGAATATAACTGCTCCTGAATTTTAGATCATCTTGTTTGGGAGAAACTCTCACATTTGAGAAAAAGCATTACACAACTTTTTAGAGTTTTTTATGTTCCTTTAAAAGCAAATATTGTTTAAATATAGCTCCATTAACAATGTAAGGTTGTACTGACTAAATGATGCTGAAGTGATCAAACAGGATTGTACCATTCCTTGAATCCCTGCTATTTTTATAACATTTCTCACAGGTATCCTTCTATCATTTATCATTTAAAGAAAAGGAAAGGAATCTATCAAAATAGGATTCACAGAACAAGAGATATAATTAATCCATTATCAGAAACTTTAGCAGGGATTACAGTAAAAAGATAAACTTCGGATTTTCGCAGAATCACAGAATGGCCAAGGTTGGAAGGGACCTCTGAAGATCATCTAGTCCAACCCCCCTGCCCAGCAGGATCACCTAAGGCACACTGTGCAGGATGACATCCAGGCGGGTTTTGACGATCTTCAGAGAAGGAGACTCCACAACCTCTCTCAGAACAACCTGTTCCAGTGGGTTGCCACCCTCACAGTAAAGAAGTGCCCTCTCATATTCAGATGGAACTTCCTGTGATTCAGCTTGTGTCCATTGCCTCTTGTCCTCTCACTGGTCACAGCTGAAAGACTGGCTCCATCCTCTTGACACCCTCCCTTCAGATATTTATGTATATTTATGAAGTATCCCCTCAGTCTTCTCTTTTCCACACTAAACAGACCCACTTCTCTCAGCCTATCCTTGTACAACAGGTTCTCCAGTCCTCTAATCAACCTAGTAGCCCTAAGGTATTCCTCAGGTATTCTTCAGTTCCCTGACACAAGTCTAAAATATGAGGAATTCTGAAGGGTAAAAACATCTCCTTATGGTAGTATATCAAAACATTCAGTAAATATTATCTTTTAATGTCCCTGAAACATTTTTTTTATATGTCTTCAGCAGCTGCATGATATATTGATATATTTTCAAGATACTTGAAATTCATAAATTGTATTATACATCAATGAGTTACTGCATTTATCATAAGCTCATATTTTTCCTTGAAAATAATTTCATTGGAATTTTACTACAGTGTTTCAAGGATGGTTTTTGTTTTGGTTTTGGTGGTGGTGTTTTTTTTTAAAGTAAAAAAATATATATATATATATTTTTTTTCTAAGAGAGACAGTATGCCTTTGGCGTTCTTTGCTTCAGTAACATAGTGCTGACTCACATTCAACTTGTTTTTCAAAGAGTTTTCTGCAAATGCTGGTAGAAAAATGATAACTAACCATAAATGCAGGAACTATGTGAAATACTGTATGATGGAAAGCTTCACATCATCCTGTTTCCCACACTGTCTGCATTTGTTTACAGGCACTTGAGATGGACCTTGGATATACTGCATTCACAAAGGATATGTGAGAACATCCCACTTTATGATGTCCCCTGGGCACATAAACACTGTTGGCACTTCACTAGACATAGACGTTCTTGCACATAGGCATTACTGAAGCTGAATCCCTACTTAGCAGTCCTTAGGTATTTAGTGCCTCCTCCTACCTTCTTCTTTTTCTCTTATGTTGTTTTCTGTATGTTAATATCTTAAGTCAGGACAAAATGCTGAATGTAAGCACAGCACAATAGGTAGGGTCTGTTACTTTGCTGCATCTTGCAAAATAATGTAAAGATGTGAATGTGTCATTCCAGATGATAGAAAGTTATGAATTCATTTGGGTTGTATATTTGCCTGACACCTAAAACATAGAGGCAGGAATCAGCTGATGGGTGCTGCCAGATCATCGGTGCTAACTAACATCAATTTAAATGTTTACTTTGGCTTAGTACTTCAAATTTGGGTGATTGTAGTGAGTACTGTGGTTTTGAGATTCTGAAGGACTTAAATTCTGAAAGTATAATCTTCCCACACCATGTTCCTTTGGTTTTAGAACGTGGCTTAAAATGTTAAACCAATAAAATGCACTATATATATTATGCCTGAAAATCAGATGTGATTATAATTAATAATCCTGCTACTTTAAAGATAATTTTAAGATCTTTGAACTGCCAATATTTAACTTAGTTCAGTTATGCTCTGTAAAGATCTATAAAATTGACAGCTTTATATGACTAGCTTTGGAGAGTTTATAGCACTGACAGGTCTTCACAATTTCATAGACAGTCTAAAGATATTAAGAAAAAAAACTCATGTAATGGAAAGACATTGTGTTTCTTTAAACCTGTCAGCAAATATGTAAATTCAGAAAAAAAAAGTTACCTTCTTTTTCTCAAATTCTCATTATATAGAAACAGTGTAGTGTAAATTAGGGTAGAAAGTAGAGAAAACATAACATTTTTAAAGTAAGTGATTGAAAGCAAATCATCCAGAAATAGAGATGTGAGGGTATATGAAAAAAAAAAAAAAGTGAATAGAAATCACTATCGTATATGAGACACAGGAGAAAAAATGAAATGGGATTCAGAGCAATGTCTCCCAACCTGCAAATGAATCTGGCTATTTCTTCCTAAGGCTTTTGGAAGATAAACAAAAGTAAAAGACTTTCAGTATTCTCAGATTCAGAAATTATGACTCAGGTCCTCATACAAGCCCTTCACATTTTTTTTCTTTTTCATTAAACTATACATTTGGGGAAATTTTTATTTTCCAGTTGGCTATTCATTTTTCACAGTGTCCTTGACATATTTTGCCTCAGTCGTGATAGTAAAATTTTATCTTTCTAAAGACAGTTAAGATTCTTACAGAATGTGAAGACTGAATGAGTTACATACAGAAACATAAAACACTTATAAAAAGTCAGAGAGATGTTAGCACTGCTTCTTGCTAATCATTGTTTAATATCACATAAGAAGAGGTTCCTCAAAATTATTAAGATTTAATAAGAAAAAGGAAAAATAGATGTCATATTTTGTTTGGACTTCACTCTGGATCCTCACATCCAAGTTCTTTCTGTACGATATATCTATTTTATCATATGGTAGTTTGATTACTACAACATCCTTGACAAATGAAATCTTCCCGTATTCCCCACCAGAAAGTTAATTTTTTTCAGCTAACATCAACAAAATTTTTGAATCCCCTAACTGGCTTATTTGTTTATTTATTTATTTATTGCTACAATTAACTACTGATTTTTCTTAACACATATTGAAGTTTTTCATTTATTCTAAATGGATTTTTTTTCTGATAAATAAGTGTTAATATGCACCAAAATTATTTCAAGGAAGGCTTCTTTTCCTTGCTATTCAAAAGGTTGCTTTAGATGGCATAGGGGTCATGCAATGTCCCCCAAATGGGAAAAAGCATGAATATAAAAATGCATCCAACTTGTATCCAAAATGGAATTAAACTCTCAATGAAATGAACACTAGAAAAGAGTTTGCACAAAGGAATATAGTGAGAGTATTAAAGAAGTCTGCACTGTCTTGAGTTGGGCTGAGCGTACTGGTTTGTTTAGACTGAAGAAAATCGATATTGCAGAATGAAATCATAGTGGCAGGCTGTGGGCCAGCTCCTACTGATGAAATTAGAGATCTCTACAGTGTCTAGAAAGAGCATCACAAAAAAATCTGCCAGATTCTGGAGTTTTGGGCTGATATTTATTTGGCAAGGTATGTTAGGTGTATTCAGGTTTCTAGATAAACATTTCATGCAGCTCTGTCCCAGATGTTTTTCTAAATCCACAAATGTAGACAGGATCCACACAAATTCATATTTCAGTGAATATGATTATATTCAGCAATTTTTTGTTCGAAGGAGAACATTTATTTATCCCACAACTCACTAGTGATCTGGGTTCTACTCTTTAACTAGAGACTTAAAAGCCATTTTGATTAGAAACTGTACTATCAGCATGTACAATACCAGGAATTTCCCAAGTGTGGAGCAATCAGCTATAAAAGAATATTCTTTACGTGTACAGACTACAGGTGCTTAAACTTATGTGTGAAGGAGTCTCAAGTACAGAGTTGCATTGTAGTGTAGTATGAGCCAAAGTTCAAAATAGATGAAATCATTAACATTGAGCATTTTCCTCTCACTTTATTTGTCCATTTCATTACAGTACAGCAACGTTAAAATGATCACATGGGATAAATAACTTTTAAAAATCCTTCTGTATTCAATGAAGTGAAGTTAACTCCCTTTCTGCAGAGATTTTCCCATCAAGATATCTGTCCAAGATGAGTGGATGAGTCACCTTCATCCTTTGGTGAGATGTTTGGCATTAAGAGAAAAAGTTCAAATACCTTTGACCTTTTCTATTCAACAACAAAAGGCCTAAATAATTAGCAAAACACAGATGCTAACTTTTAGCTGGTTAAAGTCAGATAACAATAATCCTGCAGCCAGTCCTCGAACCCTTTTAGCCTGTCTGTCTCATCTAGCACACACAGCTTGTTTTACTATTTGCTGCCTCACAGTCAGCCCTACACAAAGAAAATCTGCCGCTTCTTTAAGAATTTTACCTTTACTTCAGTGTTTCAGATAGACCAACCATCCCTTCTGCACTAATGAGACATGAAAAACATCACACTAAGCTCCAACCTACAGCTATTGGGAAGGCTTGATCTCTTGGCCTTTCTGACATAAGAATAATTTGAACTCTTACTTTATCATTACTAAACAGGACAGATATGAAGGAAAACTAAATTACTGGATGCGAGGGGAAACCTAGTTACTAAGGATGAGGAAAAGGCTGAGGTGCTTAATGCCGCCTTTGCCTCAGTCTTTAGCGGCAATACCGGTTGTTCTCTGGATACCCAGTGCCTTGAGCTGGTGGAAGGGGATGGGGAGCAGGATGTGTTCTTCGCTATCCATGAGGAAATGGTTGGCGACCTGCTACGGAGCTTGGATGTGCGCAAGTCGATGGGGCCGGATGGGATGAACCCGAGGGTACTGAAAGAACTGGCGGAGGAGCTGGCCGAGCTGCTTTCCATCATTTATCGGCAGTCCTGGCTATCGGGGGAGGTCCCAGTTGACTGGCGGCTAGCCAATGTGACGCCCATCTATAAGAAGGGCCGCAGGGCAGACCCGGGGAACTATAGGCCTGTCAGTTTGACCTCAGTGCCAGGAAAGCTCATGGAGCAGATTTCTTGAGGGTCATCACGCGGCACTTACATGGCAAGCAGGCGATCAGGCCCAGTCATCATGGGTTTATGAAAGGCAGGTCCTGCTTGACGAACCTGATCTCCTTCTATGACCAAGTGACGCGCTTGGTGGATGAGGGAAAGGCTGTGGATGTGGTTTACCTTGACCTCAGTAAGGCTTTTGACACAGTTCCCCACAACATTCTCCTCAAGAAACTGGCTGCTCGGGGCTTGGACTGGCGTACGCTTCGCTGGGTTAGAAACTGGCTGGATGGCCGGGCCCAGAGAGTTGTGGTGAATGGAGTCAAATCTGGTTGGAGGCCGGTTACTAGTGGAGTCCCCCAGGGCTCGGTACTGGGGCTGGTCCTCTTTAATATCTTTATTGATGATCTGGATGAGGGCGTCCAGTGTACCCTCAGTAAGTTTGCAGATGACACCAAGCTAAGTGCGTGTGTCGATCTGCTTGAGGGCAGGAAGGCTCTGCAGGAGGATCTGGATAGGCTGGAGTGATGGGCTGAGGTCAACTGTATGAAGTTCAACAAGGCCAAGTGCCGGGTCCTGCACCTGGGGCGCAACAACCCCAAGCAGAGCTACAGGCTGGGAGATGAGTGGCTGGAAAGCTGCCTGGCCGAGAAGGACCTGGGAGTATTGGTTGATAGTTGGCTGAATATGAGCCAGCAGTGTGCCCAGGTGGCCAAGAAGGCCAACAGCATCCTGGCCTGTATAAGAAGCAGTGTGGCCAGCAGGTCTAGGGAAGTGATTGTGCCCCTGTACTCGGCTCTGGTGAGGCCGCACCTCACAGGTGCGCAGGGTGACAATTTTGACTACGTTATTACAAATACACCTAAAATATTTGAATTTTAACTTACATATTTCTTTAATCATCTTTAATCATCTTTAATCATCATCAAGTATAAAAAGGACATGAAACTGTTGGAGAGTGTACAGAGGAGGGCTACGAAGATGGTGAAAGGCCTGGAGGGGAAGACGTATGAGGAACGGCTGAGGTCACTGGGCCTGTTCAGCCTGGAGAAGAGGAGGCTGAGGGGAGACCTCATCACAGTCTACAACTTCCTTGTAAGGGGGTGTCGAGAGGCAGGAGACCTTTTCTCCATTAACACCAGTGACAGGACCCGCGGGAACAGGGTTAAGCTGAGGCAGGGGAAATTTAGGCTCGACATCAGGAGGGGGTTCTTCACAGAGAGGGTGGTTGCACACTGGAACAGGCTCCCCAGGGAAGTGGTCACTGCACCGAGCCTGTCTGAATTTAAGAAGAGATTGGACTGTGCACTTAGTCACATGGTCTAAACTTTTGGGTAGACCTGTGTGGTATCAAGAGTTGGACTTGATGATCCTTAAGGGTCCCTTCCAACTCAGGATATTCTATGATTCTATGATTCTATGATTCTATGATCTCACAGACTTTGTAGACTGCCATCTACCATGCTTGATTATTCACTACATAAAGGACAACAGTTCAAAGAATACCTAGAATAACAAAGCAATAGGGAAGGATATACTAACTAACCTTATTCCGTGACAATCCATGTGGAATATGTTAAAAAATAAATAAATAAATAAATAAACAGGAAGAGAGAGAGACAGAAGAGAATTTTGATTGAAACTACCTGCTAGAAATCTTTGGTAATTTCCTATAAAAAACAAAACAAAAGAAATGCTTTATTTCTCAGAGGAGAGGAAAAAAATGCTACACACACACAAACAAAAAAACAATCAAGATTTTAACTCCTAGGCTGCTAAAGCTTCAGCATGCTTTCCCAACATGTAGAACTGCATATCTAATGGCTAATTATTTTTTTGCCACATGAAAATATTATGCAAGTATAGACAAAATTAAACTTTTAAAATCATACTACACATATTTATTTAACATTTATAATAGCTGTAATCAGACATCCGCAGCATAAATTCAATATGGATTAGAAAATCAAAGCAAAAAAAAAAAAGTTAGTATCTCTTTTATAATATAAACATGGAAAATTAAAAATATTAATTCACAGTAGCAGTTCAAGAGCAACCTCAAATCATGTCGAGTATCATATTCAAGCCAGTAAATAACACTCTTGAAAATAATGTTCTATTTTTCAGCTTATTTACTTTTAAAATTTATTTGATACTATGTGTACAAAACAGCTATATTTCTACTAAATATATATATATATGTATATTATAGTTGGCTGTATTATGGTATTCCTAGAAATAAATTCCAAGTTTAAACTCTCTCTTTTTTTTTTTTTTTCATATTTCCTTTCTGTGATTTAATTTCCTGTTTTGTTTTGCAGAAGCTTGCAATTCAGCAGTTTTTGCTGGTATTTTTTTCTCTTTCCACAAAGTACACTTCAGATTGTAATTTTTCTGTTAGATAATATTATTTTCACAGATGAAAGACATAAATAAAGAGAAATAAGGGCTCAGTGTGGAAGACGGTGCAAAGACAAAGGCTAGTGCTGGTCTCAGTGTTTGAAAGAGCTTAATACAAAGTCTAAACACTTCCAAACAATTCCATTGTTGTTCGGAAAGGAAGCAGTATTCAGATTGCTCTGCCTTAAGATACAATTTGCATAGACAAAGTTGCAAGTGTTACAAAAATACACAACACATTTCAAATGTTTAATGGCTGTTTGAATTTGAATTATAATTTTAATTATCCTTTTATTTTCTTGATCTATGCAATTTCATAAATAGGAAAAAATAATCAATGCCTATTCTGGAATCCTTGGTGTTTCATATGGGTGAGAGACAGGAGAGTATATAAAAACTTCTCCTTGACAATATCCAAATAAAATGACGACATTTGCAAGTCTTCCAAATTTGTTTTTCTAGTTTACAGAATTTTGTTACATGCAATAAATTAAAATGTTTTAATTCTCTTCAGATAAATATTATTTGACATATTTATATAGCTATTCTACCAGGAATTTCCATGTTGAGCTCTCCTGTCACCAGAAATGCTGGAATATATAGACCATTGCAAAGTGGTAAAGCATGAATTTTCCTATGTTTCAATAATAATTTATCTTAGAATTTTATACTGTTTCACTTAGAGACATTTGTAATGTATTATTTAAAGAAATAGGCAGTATTTGTTTGTTTGTTTTTGTTTTGTTTTGTTTTGGTCAGGACCTACCTTAGAATGCTATTCTATATTGAAATATATTTTATTTTCAGTTAGTTATTTCATTGCACTAACAATAAGATATCCACATTCTACTGCCTCGGACATAAATTAATGTAAAATGGAACCCACACCAAGTATCAATATAAGAAACTAAATAGTATAGGAGTGTAAATTCACTCATTACCTTGCTGTCTGTGGTATTATTTAGTTGTTAGTGAAAATGTATTTCGTTTTAAAAATATTTTGAAAAGCTGGAGATAGATAAGTTTCTTGATATATATTTTTTAAAGTATACTAATTTTAGTTGGAATTTAAAATTAGATGTTGGTCTAAATTGGTAAATCATAAATTTTAACCTAAGACAAAGAAGCAGGAATTTCAAAAACTTCAAACCTCATTTCAAAATAAAAAAAATGAATCTGAAAAAAATTCAAATACAAAAATACTGCTTTCAGCTTATTTTAAAGGATTCACTGAAAAAAAAAAATCGTTAACAGACTTATTTATATTCATTTTTTAGCAGAAGCTTTAGAATTGTTTTTCCCTGATCTAATTTATTCCTAAAAAGTCCTTGCCTTAGAAGCCCCTTCGTTAAAGCCTTGGAACCGATGTAAAGAACATGAGTAAATCAAAGAACATCTAAATAGAAGGTACCCCAAAACGAGAAATGATGACTCTATTCTGTCATTTCACCTTTATTTAATTTTTTTAAAGGGATCTAATTTTCTATTTCAGAATTACATTTCAATTCTAAATGATGGTAATTCTAAAATTACATTTTAGAATAGCTGTAATAAAACTTCATTATATTCCTCTAGATTCGTGATAGTTTAATACCTATTAAATCTCACAGACCTTTTTATGACTAGTCAAAGCAATATTCTCGAGGGAGTCATCTGAACAGGGACGTGAGGTGGTCACTTGTAAAATCCAGGGAAGACATGATTGCAGTTGTCAAGATGGAAGATGATTGTTAGGTCCTAGTATTAGATTTTGGAGGCAGAACAAAGCAAAAGCTCTTAATTCTCCTCTTACCTTAAAAGGCAGTCTATAAAATTTTCTTATCTGAAGAAGTTATATTCAGGAATTACCTCACTAAAGATGTCACTAAAACTTAGATGCGCAAACGTAAGACATATGGCAATAGATATTGAAATATAGCATAATTACTAAAAATAAGGCCTAGAAATAAACCTGAAAATGTTTATTTATGAGTAAATTAAGAAATTATAATATATATTTTAAGAAAAGAAAAGTAAATTGATTTTGAAGGTAAGTATATTTGTCATATTAAAAATAATTTTAAATTTTCCTATAACAAGGAAAAGTGGAAACCTTTTGAAAAATCTAATTTATCTGCCCTCTTACTATGTTGTGTAATCAACAGTACAGCATAATGCCAATGCAGGCAGACAGAATTTACCTACTCTTTATTTGCCAGGTTGTGAGTTTCCCTGTTTCTCTCTGGTCTGGTACATCACACACACACATACACTCACATATATATATATAATGTCTATAATATTACTTGGCTTGGCTCTGGCCAGTGGCAGGGCCCTTATCTAACATGGGGCAGCTTCTGGATTCTTCTCACAGAAGCTACGCCTTTGGCCGCTCCACTACCAAAACCTTGCCACGTAAACCCACTACAAGATGTGCTGCTGGGAAACAAACATCATAATATGGGGAACTGGTAAAAAATGTTTCCTTCTACTCTAGTTCAATACTTGATTAAGTATGCATCTCTTTATCTACCTTTCCTCAAGTCCTGAAATATATGCCATAGTTATTCC